>NC_080417.1:55032003-55158946 GCF_029873635.1 Malania oleifera | reverse complement strand
GGAAAAGTGTATTATAATTTAAAGGTGTGTTTTGTTTTTTTTTTTTTGGTGTTTTATGATTTACGTGTTATCAAATTAACTTTAGTAATTGACATCATGTTTTAATATTGTGTAAACTTTTGTATAGGTTTAATGACTAGTACACATGTTCATATTTTCACACGTTTCTTGTTTATAGGTTATTCAAAGTTGCTAATTTGCATTGTATTATTATCAAACTCTCTTACTTCATATTATTCAGAGTTATTGTATATTAATTTAGGGTTTGTAATTATTTTTGTATTTTTATTTAAGAGCACGTTTAGAGTTTTTCTAATTGTTTCTGCATCTAAGATTTAATTTATTTCCATATGGCCTTATATACTAACTTTAGGAGATTACAAGTATATGATCTTAACTTAACTGTTTCCATAATTTCATTAGCTGGTTCACTCAAATCCGTGTAAGTGTTACTAATTTTAGAATTGATTTGTCCTTTCAATTGTATGCTTGTCCTTAATTATAGGATTGGATTGTTTTCCCATTCCTTAGTGTTTTTGCATATTGGTTTGTTAGGGTTTGATTTGCCCCTTAATTGCATTATTGCCTCCCCATTACCTTATTTATTTACTATTCGTCATTTGGTACTTAATTTATATTGAATTGTTTCCATATATATTTATTGTATATTTTAACCTTTTTTTTAGGGTTTTTACACCATGTTTCATGTATATATATTTTTAAAAGGTTTTGACAGTTCATTATTGTTTTATTGATAATTTTACGGGTTTCCATTATTGTATGGCTCCATTTATTTATATGGTTTATTATGGGTTTTTTTTTTTTTTTTTTTCATATTAATATATGGTATTAGAGTATTTTATTTTATTGATATCTTAGGGCATTTTAATATATTAGGGGACTATTTAGTCCTAGTAGGAGCATATATATACTTATTGGGATATGTTAAAGTTTTTAATTTTAATATATAAGGGTATTTACTTTTTGGTAGCATCTTAAATATCTTGTGTTTTTATTACCTATCTTACATTTGGAAATTTTTAGTAGTGTGCTATTATCCTATGATCTTATATTAAAACTTCCCATACTAGTAACTTTTCCCTACTAAAAAATTTCTATACTATTTTCAAAATATTGGAGTGTAATTTTAATTAAGTTTCTTGATTTTCATCCTATATTTTACTGTTGCTGGGTTATTAGCCTTCGGTTTCACGTACCTTAAGCTCGAGGGAATATTATATATATAAATGTAGATATATCTATATATATATTATTTTATTTATGTTTGTCCTCTGTTTCTCAGTCATAAAAGGAGTAATTTAAAAAACTTATTTAGTTAACTTAGGGATAATTTCAATTAATTAGGTACGTTCGTACTAATGGGTGGCATATGGGTTCTTGTACCTTCCCCTTCTAACTGAACTCCCGAACCTACTCTGGTAACATATACCCCCGTTCTACTAAATCTAATACCCCTAATGTTAGTAAATCAATGTGTTCTAACCGCACTAAAAGGTTAGTGGCGACTTTGATATTCCCATTTTTCCTGAAAATTAAAATTGATTTTTATTTTGCCGCCCAGGGCACACGCGCTCCCGGGACGTCGCGACACTTCCTTCAGGATTCATCTTGAAGGATGGATAATAATAATAATAATAATAATATTTAATTAATAATAATAATAATATTTTATTAATAAAATAAAAATAAATTTTAATTATTATATTATATTTTATTTCTTTTTTTAATTTATTTATTTTTATTTATTTTATTATTTTTTATTAATAATAATAATATTATTATTATTATTATTATTATTATTATTATTATTATTATTATTATTATTATTTTCATTTCCAAGCCTATCATTTTCTAGGGTGTTATATTCTCCCCTCCTTATAAATACTTTGTCCTCGAAATTTGCTATTTATCAGCTTTCTATCCTTAGAGAGAAACATCCGAATTTTATTAATTACCCTCACTTATGGCGAAGGAATACCGTGATTACAAAGAGGGTTCTGGGAGATTACAACTTTTCCAAAATTCTCCCAAAATCATTTATATTTCAAATCTAAAAACCCTATTTATCCTACATTACACTACAAATAAAAATACACAATATTATTCCTTTTATTCTGACTGGCTCAACTTTAAATTCCACTGAACAAGTGTGGATATCTCTGGCGCATTTGATCCTCCAGTTCCCAGGAAGCCTCCTCAACGGCATGATTGCGCCACAAAACTTTCACTAGTGGAATCTTCTTCGTGCGTAGCTCCTGTTCCTTCCAGTCAAGAATTTGCACTGACACTTCCTTATAAGCTAAAGTGTCTTCCAACTCCAGTGCTTCATAGTTGATCACATGGGAGGCATCTAGGACATATTTCCTCAGCATAGAAACGTGGAATACGTCATGGATCCTAGATAGGACCAGTGATGATGCCAATCAATAGGCAACTGGACCCACTCTTTCAAGAATCTCGAATGGTCCAATATACCTAAGGCTCAACTTACCTTTCCTCCAAAACCTCATAACTCCCCTTATCGGTGCCGCCTTCAAGAACATGTGATCTTCTGTGTCAAACTCCAATTTTTGCCGGCGAGTATCTGCATAACTCTTTTGCCAGGTCTGTGTTGTTCGGATCCTATCTCTAATGAGTCTAACTTTATCCTGAGTCTACTGTATCAGCTCTGGCCCCAATATTTGTCTCTCCCCAATCTCTTCCCAGTATAACGAGGATCGACACTTCTTGCCATACAGCGCCTCATACGGTGTCATCCCAATGCTGGCCTGGTAGCTGTTGTTATACGCAAACTCGATGAGTGAAAAATACTGCATCCAACGACCTCCAAAGTCCAGAACACATGCTTGTAGCATATCCTCCATAATCTGTATCGTCCTCTCTATCTACCCATCTGTCTGAGGATGAAAAGCTGTGTTGAACGACAATTGAGAACCCATGGCCCCTTGCAGACTCTTCTAAAAATAATATGTGAACCGTGGGTCTTTGTCTGAAACTATGGACACTGGAATGCCATGGAGCCTTACTATCTCCTGGATGTATAACTCAGCCAATTTGTCCATGGAGTAGCTAACTCTGATCGGCAAAAAGTGAGCAGTCTTTGTCAGTCGATCCACCATTATCCAGATAGCGTTTTGTCCATGCAGTGCCGATGGCAATCCTGTGACAAAATTTATCACTATATACTCCCACTTCCACTCAAGAATGTGGAGTGGCTGTAATGATCCTGCCAGTCTCTAATGCTCAGCCTTCACTTGCTGGCACGTCAAACACTGATCCACATACTAGACTATCTCCCTCTTCATGTTGCTCCACCAGAAGGACTCTCAAAGTTCCTTGCACATTTTAGTGCGACTTGGATGTACAGTATATAGGGATCGATGCACTTCCTCTCAGACAACCCTCTTGATATCAGGGTCGGCTAGAATGCATAACCTGGTATGGAACCTCAAGGCTCCATCATCTGAAATGCTTAACTTTGGTTCCTGACCATCCTGTACCTTTCCCATAAGCTCTACTAGTTTTGTATCATTTCTCTAGGCTACTTTAATCCTCTCCTGTAGAGTTGGCTGCAAAACCAAGTCAGTAATAAATGCCTGGTGATCACCCTCTACCAACTCCACACCGAGCCTCTCTAGATCCATCTGGATTGGGTGCTGAATCTCCACTACAGATACAGATGAATCCACTAATTTTCGGCTCAATGCATCATCAACCACATTAGCCTTTCCCGAGTGGTAGCTGATAGTGCAGTCGTAATCCTTTATTAGCTCCATCCATATCCTCTGCCTCATATTTAATTCCTTCTGCGTGAAGAAATATTTTAAGCTCTTATGATCACTAAATATCTCACACCTACCCCCGTAAAGATAGTGCCTCCAAAACAACCGTCGCCAACTCCAAATCATGGGTAGGGTAGTTCTTCTCATATTCCTCCAACTGTCATGAGACATAGACTATCACTCTCCCTTGCTACATCAATACGCATCCGAGCCCTTTATGGGATGCATCACTATAAATTACGAACCCCTCTTCTCCTGAAGGGATCGTCAACACAGGAGTAGCGATGAGTCGATGCTTCAATTCCCTGAAACTTTTCTCACATTCATCAAACCACTCGAACTTCACTCCCTTCTTGGTCAATCTGGTTAACGGGCCTGACAGTCTAGAGAAGCCCTTAACAAACCTACGGTAGTACCTAGCCAATCCCAAGAAACTCCTGATCTCGTGCATGTTCTTTGGTCGTACCCAGTCTACTATCACCCTAATTTTACTCAAATCAATAGAAATACCACCCTTGGATATAATGTGTCCAAGGAAAGTAACCTGTTCCAACCATAACTCATACTTCTTGAGCTTCACGTATAGCTTCTTCTCTCGCAACACCTGTAGCGCTATACTTAGATGCTCCTCATGCTACTCTAGGCTCTTCGAATACACCAGTATATCATCACTAAATACTACCACAAACTGGTCCAAGTACTGGTGAAAGACCCTGTTCATCAGATCCATAAACACTGCAAGAGCATTCATCAACCCAAACAGCATTACTAGAAATTCATAATGGCCATACCATGTTCTAAATGCTTTCTTCAGAACATCTTCCGCCTTGACTTTCACCTGATGGTACCCAGAGCATAAGTTTATGTTAGCTTTACCGTGATCCCAAGAGGGGGGGTGAATTGGTATTTTTAAAACTTATCCCCTAGGTATTCTTCCTAACAGTAGAATGTTCACAATCCTATGGTCAATCTAGTGCAAGTAATATAGATATAACATAAATTAAGTATAGCAGTTAAATCAATCATACAAGCACCAGAAAGAAGTTAAGAGAGGGTGACACGCAGATATGTTATCGAGGTTCAGCCAACTGCCTATGTCCCCGTCTTGGCTAACTAGCACAAGGATTAGCACAATAACTTGCTCACTTAAATGGGTGGAGCAGCACCTATACAAACCAGGTCAATTAGCACAGGGCTGACCTCAACCTTTACACCAATTCAATCAAACGTGTTCACACAGAATATCAAGCAAGCCTCAAGAGTATCAATCAGTAGAATATCTCAATCACTTAAATATGTATATGCTTGGACTGCAAAATATATATAATCTTTGTTTTCAGCAAAAAATATGTGAGTGAATAAATATTATAACAAAGATGTTTCACCTCAAAAACAAATATCTCCTCAAATGGTTTTCAAGATAAAGAACAATAGATATTTGTAAATTATTTTGAAAATGTTTCGCAACCAAAAGCAAATACGAGCTTCTCAAGATGTTGCAACGAATATGCAATCTCAAAAGATCTAATAAAGACTTCTTAGGATGAACTTATTAGCAAAGTCCCCTAAGAATCCTTTTGGGTTTAGCTCTCAATAAAATGAATCAATCTCATAGCAAAGAGAGAGCAAACCTTCCTACTTGAACACTCAAAAACACTTACGGAGGATTTTGTAACTTTGGAAGCGAAGCTAGAGTATTTGTAGAGAAAATATGAGCAATAAGAAATTTTTGGCTTGAGAGAATTTGATTTGCTAATCTACTCTTAATTTTCCCAAATGAAGGGATATATATAGACATCCCATGATTTTTGACTGTTGGGGACCTATTAGGAATTGTTAGAAAAGTTCAATAACATTTTAAACAATTTAAACCTATTTAAAAAATATTTAACCACGGTAAAAATCAAGGCAACCCGAGAGGTCCAGTCGACCAGAACAGTTTTGATCGACCAGGTCTCATATGGTTTCGTCGACTAGGGAATTTTTGAACTAAAGGCTCAGTCGATCAAGAGAAGGTGATTTTTCAAATCTCCGAGGTTCGGTCAACCAGACCATTTTGAACTGGCTGGTTTAGTTAACCAGACCACTAGGAATTTTTCCGAGGACTCTCGGTCGACAAGGTAGTTGGAGTACAAAATTGGCTCGGTCAACCAGATGGTCAAATTGTTGACTAGAGAGGGTTTCGGTTGACCAGGAGTTTTGAACTACACTGGTTCGGTCAACCAGGGCCTTGGTCAACTGTTGACCCAAGCTTATTTCGGTCGACGGGAAAAATGAACTACCTTGGCTGGCAGATCGAAAGTGCACAATGTGTGCATTTTGGTCCTATTTCAATAGATATTCACCCTATTCAAGTGCCTAATACATGCAAGTGCAAAGGTTAGTGTTCTAAGGTCATTTATGTCCAAAATAGAGACACCAAAAGAATCTGGTGTCGGTCGACCGAAGGGCAAACCCTAAGGTCTTTCTACGGTCACTTTTAGTTCGTATTTGGTTTGAGCTTACATAATAAACCATGCAAGTGTTGTGTGTGCTTATTAAAAACCAAATATCCTAATTACTATTACAGAAAAATTTCACCACTGAATATATATTACAACTGAAAAACACGAACTGGTATTCAAGCCTTAGGCTTTTGCATGCCATCAATGTATCTGCTGATATAGACCTGCACATGAACTAGATATTCGAAATCGACGCTGTCCCCGGAACCAAATCAATAACAAACTCTACCTCACGATCAAGAGGTAGTCCCAAAAAATCCTCGGGGAATACATCAGGAAAATCCCCCACCACTGGAATATCCTTCACCCGTAGCTCCACTTCTGATACTACCTTCACACAGGCTAAATATCCCTGACAGTCTTCTGATAGCAACCTACATGCTTGAATAGCAGATAATAACTGAGGTAGGGTGCGCACACGTGATCCCATGAATCTATACTCCTGCCCCTCTAGAGGTTTGAATACTACCACTCTCTTATGGTAATAAATGCTAGCATAGTGGATAGCTAGCCAATCCATACCAAAGATTATCTCAAACCCACGCATATCTAGAACCACCAAATTAGCTAACAAAGACCTCCCCTGAATATCCACTAGACAGTCCCTGAGTATCTTTCTACATATCCCAATGGCCCCAGTCAGCATAGCAACAGACAAACTAATATCTAACTGCTGAGGCTCAAACCTACACAATTTAACATATTCTTGGGCGATAAAAGAATGAATCACCCCAAAATCAAACAAGACAGTAGCTTTAAATGACAATATTGAAATCATACCTGTCACCACATCTCCCGCCACCTCAGCATCTCCCAGCATTAGTCCACAAACTCGCGCCAAAGCAATATTCCTCTGTTGTCCACCTCGAGGTGCCTTGTAGCCTCCTCTATATAGTCGAGGAGTAGCTGCTACCATTGGCGATGCCTGGCAGCTCCTCATAATATGCCCAGGTTGATGGCACTGATAGCAAACAGCCTCCCTCGCTCGGCACTCTCCTTGGTGCCTCCTCAAACATCTAGGATAAGGAGGGAGCATCTATATGCCCTATACTGCTCGCTCTCCTTCTCCCTGTCATCATCCTCCCTTGGTATCATATCTCCTCCACGCCCTCGACTGGGCCCTGCCTAAAAATCAAAAGGCACGGGCCTCTTCCTCTAGCTCTAGGCTTCTACACCTCTCTGTAGGCTGCTCTCAATCACCACAGCTCTGTCCACTATCTTTGAGAAGTTCTGAGCTCGGAAGCCTACCACCTCCTCATATAGATTCTGCCTCAGGCCCTCCTCAAACTTCCCCACCTTCCTATCCTCATATGGCACCATATACGAGGTGAACCAGAACAGCTCAACAAACCTCGCTGTATACTGCTGCACTGTCATAGATCCCTGTGTCAGATACAAAAACTCTGATGCCTTTGCACTAATGATCGTAGCGGGAAAGTACCACTCGAAGAAAATCTCCCTAAAGCATCTCCATGTCTATAGGATCTGACCTCTGCTCCTCCAATAGTCTCACAGACCTCCACCAGCGCTTTGCCTCCCCATTCAATTTAAATGTGGCAAATAACACCCTCTGCTCGTCTGTACATGAGAGGGCTGCCAGTATGTCCTCTATGTCCTAAACCCAATTCTCTGCTACCAGTGGGTTCGCTTTTCCAGCAAAAGATGGGGGTCGCTTATGTGTGAACTGCTCAATCATGTAGCTCCGCTCCCTCGAGCTCCTAGCCATCTCAGCCATCACCTACTGAGTGACACTATGCAACATTGCGTCAGGGTCTGCACCACCTATACTGAAAGGTCCTACTCGATCACCTCTCGCATTCATGTTACTGTTCCTCGGATCCATCCTCCAAAGGAAACAGCTAATCTCAGCATAGAATCACTATCACAAAACCCATACACAACAATAACTCATAAATTATTCTTCTATCCATATCCTTGCTCCCCATTTATTATTCAGTCCTACCACTTAGAAACAAGACCCAACGATAGTATTCATGGTTTTCCTGAAATCGTCACCCCAAGAAAAACACAGAAACAACCCTGGTACTTTTGCCTCTAGGCCGCAAGATAGAATCCTAAATTCTCACCCCATCCTCTAAAAACCACTAACTCATATTTGAATCTGCCCACCTCCTATTTTCCTCGGAATCCATTTATATACTCTAGTATTGTATTCCACTGTCTACTAAAGTCTACAGAACCTAGCAACCTAAGCTCTAATACCAAACTATGACGCCCCGATTTTCGTACAACTTTTTTTTTTCAATAATAAATAAATAATCACACGTCATCCATAACATCTATAACATTCAAAAATTGGCCACGTCAATAATCCTACTACCATTCGTATGACTCGACCCGCATTGGGTACTGGGTAGAAAGTCATTTTATTTATAAATCCTAATAGCGGAAGACAGTGTATTTATATTATTCAGAATACAATATCCAAAGTATCTACATACACGCATATACATCATTATCATAAACTCAAAAACTGCTCAATACTAGGGGAATTACACCTCCCCTAGTCCAGAAACTTATCTTGTGTGTCAGGGTCTTAGCTCCCAATGGTCATGGAGCTCTATTTCCTGGCCTATCTCTGTCCCCTAAAAAATTTAGATAATTTGGGTGAGATACATCTCAGTTAGAATGAATAAATTATTTGTAGTGTGTGACCAAATGAGTTCAGTTATAATACACTTTACTTTTCAAACCATTGTTTCATCTGAGAAAATACACTGATATACACATTCTCATAATCATATAGATATACAATACAAGATTTTATAAGCTTTGAAACCATTTCTTAAATTCAATAATTTCCAACATATATTTACCACGAAGTTCCTGAGAATATGGAAGATTACTCGCCCAGACAGGTAGCTTCCCTCTACCCTAACACGTTATGCAACCACGTATGGCCACATCTAATACTTATCAGGGCACTCACCTTACTTAGTAAGCCCTCAGGCGGAGAGTTTCACTTCGCCTTATATCTTTATAATATTAACTCACACGGTTCCATTTCTCAATTTATCATTCTTTGTTTTTCAATTTCCATTCTTTCTTTCATTTCTCATTTTAGCCAATTTTATCGTTCTTTCATTTTCTATTTCCATTTTTATTTTATGGCTCATGAGTATCGTTGGTATCAAATACCAACATTGCGTCTGTAACTCATGGCTACCCTGAGGATCTTTCTATCCACGCCATGCTTCCCCCCATGGTCAAGGTTGTGCGGCCCGAAGGTTGGATCTAATCGCGGTTGGCCAGCTCGGTTAGATCAAATATCATATCACATATTGCGTCTATAGTACGATTAGCCGGCTTATAGCCCTGATCAGAACTCAGAGGGCCCACAAACCTACAAAATGGCTCAGTTAACTATCACGCCACATATTCCAAAAGTCCGTGTGGTTGCACTAACACCACTAGCAATGGTACCGTGCTCAATATTATAACCATCCAACAGAGTTTACTACCATATACCCGCAATCATTATGCGGTATTGGCATTTCATCAATCATATTCCAGTATATCACAATCCAGTTCAATATAAATATTCTTATCATTTTTTGTGTACATTTCATCATCTCGTAATAATATATATCATATTTCATGTATTTTCATATTTTCCCAAAATATTCATACTAGTAATTTGTACAAACCCATTTCTCATGCAAATAATTTCCACTCACATATAAATATCACATTTCATTATTTTTCACTAATCACATAAATCATTCTCATTTCAATATTTTCTCATAAAATACCCATCGTTATATTTCATATTTTTCAATACATGTCATGTACCACACAGTTTTCATCTCATATTCATAACATATTATTTTTACACTCCAAAATATCACAATTTAAAATCACTCAAATGCCACACAGTTTATATGATATTTATATCATAATAATTTCCAGACAAAATACCATAAGCACATTTTCACATATTAATTTAAACAGTAATTCTAAAAATACTGCTATAATTTATTCTCCTTACCTGACTTACTGAGAGTCTCGTTAGAACCTAACTCCTATGTCCTTGGCGCCCGAAATTCAACTCCTGCAATTTGCATTTTCCTTAGGTTAATTAATTCATTTCCCCAAAATACTACCCATCTAACCTTCCATAGGGTCCATATACCTCAAATTAACATTTAAAATAACATTTAACAACCCTACTTATTTTCCTGAATTATGCCTGCGGGTCTTGAAATTACACTCGAGGAGCTCAACCGGGCCCTAAATTTCAAAAATTTTACTTCAACTCGAGATGCTCAACATTTTACCATTTCTAAATTAATCCCAATTAATTAAAACTAAGCCTTTTAATAACCCTCGTACCCCAAATTTGGGGTTTTGCCCAGGATGACCCCACAAGAATTCTGTCCTACTAGACTTGTAGAGAATCATCCCTAGATTCTCGCGGTGGTGTCCGTTCGTCAATTGGGCTTATAATTTGCAAGAAATGAGGTAAAAAGGGAGATTTGGCTTACCCCAGTAGATACGTCTATGCCGCTCCTACCACCGATCTGCTTCGGTAGAAATGACGGCAGTGGAGAATGGGGCCCAGAGATATTTTCGATTTTTGATCGAGCGAAAATCCGTTATGAAACTGAGGAAAGGGGGAGAGAGAGAGAGAGAGAGAGAGAGAGAGAGTAGTGGGGGGGAGGGGCATAAACCTGCGTAGAGACCCTCTCGGGGTCTCTCTCCTTTTTTTTTCCTTAATAATAATAATAATAATAATATATTTTATTAATAAAATAAAAATAAATTTTAATTATTTTATTTTGTTTTATTTTTTTATTTTATATTTTTAATTTAATTTTTTTAATTTTATTATTTATTATTATTATTATTACTATTTTATTTTTTTTTCATTCCCAAGCTTATCCTTTTTTAGGGTGTTACATTATTCAGATCATATGTTACAGTTTATTCAGATCAGCTTTTACAGTGTCATGGTTATTACAGTTGAAACGGAATTATGGTAAAATAGAAGATATATATAAATTAATATTATAAGGTATCAGACTCTGATGGAACATATCAGATTTCAGAGCAAGGTGCCGTACCTATTTCAGTTCAAAGTGCAATCACATATTTGAGATAGTGTGTGGATTTTATGAGTAGTCGACCATGCCTTGGGAGAGATTGTAGGTTTCCCAGTAGTTTGGGTTAAGGCGGTCGGTCTGACGACAGAGGTTTCAGTTGACTTATCCTGGTAGGCCAACCAATGTTAAGTTCTGCCTACGAGCCACACAACCCTGTCATAAGGTGTTGAATCATGACATATAACCATCCAGTGAAACTTTCATAGTTATGTATATATATAAAAATTTATAGAAAATAATAGATATATTTATAGTTACTAAAAGTGTGATTAAATAGAAAGTATAAAAACATTTGAATTTTAAGTCACATAGGTGTGTGTTATATTATACTTCATCTTACATGCTAGTTTAGATTCAGTTGATTAAAATATATTGTTTATGTAAACTCAGTTGCCACACACTGGTAATAACATATTTCGTCTTACTGAGAGTTGTCTCATCGTAGTAATTTAAATATTTCATGTGATCCAACTAGATGAGCAGATCAGGCTTGAAGATAGAGGGAACATTTGTATTACCCTGTCTACAAGGTAAGTGTTTTAGGGAGATGTATTTTTGAGTAGATTCTAGGAGGTTCGGGGGATGATGTGTATGTATATTTTGGGAATAATACTTAAATTCTGGTATTGTAATTATGGTTTATGTTTTCTGTTGCATAAATATGTTATAGTAGTTTTATCAGGGGTAACAGAGTAATATAATTTCACAGTAAAAAAAAATGGTATGAATTTTTGGGTTGTTACATATATATATATGTTCACACATTGTATACTTGCTAGCTAATGTCTTGTGAAATTATTATTTTGTAGGGTTTGCGGCTCGTAGAACACTACGACGATGCCAGACACTTTAGTCGGGTTGAATGCAAGCAACATTATTTCTTGTTAGCTGGACAAAATTAATTTGTATATTTTAAATTGAATTTGTACTTGCATGTATTTTAATTTTGAACAATTTTTACTTTAAATTTTAATAATTTATGAATGTTTTAGTAATTCTGGTTCAATTTTATGTATTTTAAAATGTAATTAAAGGTTTTTACAGGAATTAAAAAAAAAATTTAATTTTTTTCAAAGCATTAGTGGTGGTTTGCAAAACCGTTACTAAAATGGGAAGATGAAGTATTACTGATGGTTTAGAAGCCGTCACTAAATGACCAAAACCGTCACTATAGAATCAACCTTATGGGAGCCAAATAATAGTGATGGTTCTATAATCGTTACTAATAGTCAATTATTAGTAACGATTTTAATAATCATCACTAAAAAGCATACTATTAGTAACAGTTTCTTGACCATCACTACTACAGTCATATTAGCGGCGGTTATTAAATCCGTTACTAATACATGCGCTTTAGTGACGAAGTTGAGCCGACCATATGTGCATGTTTATAGTGACTGTCGTAGGCTATTAGTGACGGTTGTTTTCCGTCACTAATAATGTGTGACAGTCGTAAGCTATTAGTGAAGGTTCTTTTCCATCACCAATACTCCATTATTAGTCACGATTTGAATATTTCGTCACTAATAAGTATTAGTATCCGTAGATATGGTGACAAAGCTGGAACTGTCACTAATACGGAGAAAACCGCCACTAATACTATTAGTGATGATTTTTTGAGTATTAGTGACAGTTTAAAACTGTCACTAATAACCTTATTTCTTATAGTGAAACTTGAAATTCATTTTATGAAATATTTAGTATTATCTGGAAACATAAATATTAAGTTGTTATTTCGTACATACGCTTCTACTATTTTTACTTAGGCATAAAAATGATTTTTTTATAATATATCCTAGGTCATCTAAGTCCTTTTTGTTATCTTTTCTAGATGATGAAGTCATGATGAAGTTAAAAAATATCAATCCAAATTTTAATAGCAACAATTACAATTATGTGCCAAGTGCTCAAACATTAATGAACACTTAAAGCATTTCCATGGAAACAAACTCAACATCAATCATTATAGAATCTTTTTTTGTTATTCTTAGGGGAAATAATAGTGTCATTTGTCATTTATATCCTCTTTCATCCCATAGTTACTTACCATTATCAAAAACTTCTTCCAGCTTGTTTCTAGTCTAGAGCTCCAATTCCTAGGCTAAACCTTCTAAAGATAGATCTATATCTCTAGAAAGCCAAAATAAATTTTTAAAATAATAATAATAATAATAATAATAAGAATTGAAAAAGAAAAAGAAAATTGAGATCAAGAAAATCAAGAAACCAATATTTAGTACACTTCACAACATGAGCAAACCCACATTTCATCCCATACACCTTCCTATCTCTCACATAATTCAAATAAGTTTTTAATATAGAAGTTCCAAACTTTAATTATATGCACACATGCTAATGTCTCCTAGGTACCTTTTTTTTTTTTTTACAGTGAAAAATTAGTGGTAGAAATTATTCGAAGATGACTATGATGATGATTTTGAAGTAAAGCTAGAACCATGATATAATTAACTAATTAACACTACATGTGCTTAGATGTCTCCTAGGAAACTTTTTCTTACAGTGAATAATTAATGATAGACACTATTCCAAGACGGTTATGATGATGATTTTGAAATAAAATGATAAATCAAGATAAAATTAACTAATTTTATTTATTAGTCATAATAGGCTACATATTTAGCAACTACTTATTGCCACAGATTTCACTGTATTGCACATGCATCACGTTGCCATAAACTCTTAGTACAATATGTAGCTGCAATGTCTGCAGCTAATGGTGTGTAGTTACCAATCATGACGTCATGACATGAGGGCTTTGGTGGTTGTGGAGTCATCCAAAACCAGTAAGCTGCCTCAAAAGATATGTATGGATCATTCTCCAACAAGTCAGGGTTATTTAGTAGATCATAACCTAAGTCATCCCCTGCTGAACAGTAGTTGAAGTTGCTGCAAAAATTATGTTTTAGTATCGCTTTGTTACAACACATTATAAAGAATGTCGTGAGTGAAGAAATTTGAATTATGTGAATAAAGTGTATTTGTTTTATAATACTATATTTAATTTCCTAGGTTCTAGTAATTAAATTACATAAGTGAGTTTATAAATGAGATACTTCTTTAGGCACTAACAAATAAAAAATAATATTCTAAGCTCAGATGACTACTTAATAGGAAAGTTGAATGGGACGTTGGCCATAATACTTCTTGCCAGGTGCACATGGGCATTGGTCATTAGCAACACAATAATCAATGAGTTGGTCAGGAGGGATGGTGGCTCCTTCACGAATCCAACAATAACCACATGAATATCGACTATCCAGTACACCTTCTCATCCTCCTGAATTTATCCAATAATTGAAGACATCGATTAATACATAATACATTTTTTTTTAAATATTTACACAAATGTGCATGAAATTTGACAATTATTTTTTATTGTTTCTCAATTTTTTTGTTAATATTAAAAATTAATATTAGAAGATGATATTTTTATAATTATTAAAAAATTAAAAATAGGATCCTGAAGTATATGTTTAATTTCATTTCAGTGATTAAAAACATATAATTTATGACTTCTTTGACAAATAATTGACTTGCAGCAAGTAAATCAATGAGTGTATATCTCATGAACTATATACTATATTAATTAAGAAGGAAGGATATGGTTTTCAATCCCCCCCTCTAAAAAATATCCCTATTCACAAATTTAATAAATTAATATTTCTTAAAAGAATTACCCACCCTATTTTTTTTTTTTTTCTTTAAGCATTGAACCAAGAGAGTTTGGGGACGGGCGTGTTAATTAATTTGGATACTTTGGATATTAATTAAGTTTTGTTGAAGTCAGCCCATTAATTTACGTCATTTTAGATATGAAATGGCAGAAATGCAAACTGATCAATTATATAACCTGTGGTTTCATGCGAGGTTTGGGCCAGAAACGCCGCAACCTCCCGTTTCCTAGTCTCTTCGTCACCGGCGTTTGCAAAATCTTCAAACCTGCCGGCGGCTTGGATAAAAGCATCGTAGGTGTAGAACGCCCCTAGGCACGGTGACGTAACACGGCGCAGCAAAAGTTCGTTGAAGAGATCTTCGCTAATGGTGGACTCAAGGGCCTGGCTGCTGGGGGATGGAGCGCATGGCGGCGGCGGGGGGCTTGGTGGCGGCGGCGGAACGTAGGTAGGTGGCTGAAGGATTTGGCAGGCGCATTGGCTCTGGCAGCCCTCACAGCAGTAGGTGGAGGTTGTGCCGCAGTAACCCCATTGGCTGCAGCACAGCCCGTTAGCGTAGAGGGTTCCGTCCACCGCCTCTTCGCATTGCTGAGCGGAGGCTCCGGCGTTGCAGAGGAGAGAAAGGTAAGCTAGGATGGTATAGAACTTCACGGTTGGTTTTTGGTTTGGCGAGGGGAAGGGTCTGGGGTGGTATTTATAGGCTCTTGAGAAAGAACACTCCCTTTTTTATTTCTTTTTTTATTTTGCCTTGTTTGTTTTTTTCTTTTTCTTTTTTCTTGGGGGGCCTGCCGGGGGCTGGGTTAGGGTAGGCGAGGGGAGGTGAGGTGGTTTCTAATAAATGGCATAGATGGAAGCAAGCAAGCGGTTAAAGACAACACAATTCATATAATAAGTGTGGCATAGAGTGGCAAGGAAGAGTCGAAGATATGTGTGCCTATGTGGTGATGAGGGAGGAAGAATGAAAGAGTGAAGAGCCTTAAAAAATTAATATAGTGAAGCTTAAAAAATTTAGTTAGATAATGATGAGATAAAGTGGCACAGAAGAATTATTTTTGTAATTTATGCCTTAAAAATGATAGATGAAACTTAAATATGAAACATAAATCTAGAATTTAATATTTTGGCTGTTTAGACCTAACAAGTGTTGTTGAGAAATAGATTATTTATTATGCTTAACTATTTTTCGTCCAGATTGGAAACTTTGTTAGGGTTTTTCATGTTATTTTTTGTCCACATTTCCCCCTTTGTTTTGTTGTCTAAGGGGATGTCTTATCATTGAATCTTGCTTTAAGCATACAATATGTATATATATAAAAGAATGATATATGTAGGTATATTCAATTGAGAGGGAGGGGCCGGGGTACTCTTTTATAGGGCAAGAAGGATGTGAAGGAATTTATGGTGGTGGGAAAATGAAGGGGTGACAACCATTAACCCCTTATGATTTTCATAACACTCTCTCTTTGATGTCACCCATATATTAATTACTTCTGCTAAGATCTTTAATGTGTCTTATTCTGATGAGATGAACTAATTTCTTGAATGTAGTAGTAGGCAAAGCTTTGATGAACAAATATGCTACATTATCTCTAGATCGGATCTGTTGAACATCTGCATCACTATTCTTTTAGAGTTCATGTGTATAGAATAATTTTGGAAATATGTTTCGTTGTGTTACCTTTTATATATCCTCCTCTCAGTTCGGCTATACATGCGACATTGTCTTCATATATAATTGTTGAAATATCCTTGATTGATTGAGGGTCACAATTTTCTTGGATATGAAAAATCATTTATCTGAGTTATACGCATTCTCTACTAGCTTCATGGATACCTACTATTTCAGAATGATTGGAAGATATTGCTATAATCCTTTGCTTTACTCTAAAGTAGCATTGAATGTGTTTAATTTCATTCTAGTGTCACCGAGTAGGAGTAGAGTTATATCTTGCTAGAAGATTTTGTTGGAATTGGTGTATTCCCAAGAGGGGGTGAATTGGAATTTTAAAACTTCTTCTAAGGTTAAATGAGATATCAGCAGAATTTTGCAACCTAGGGTCTTTCAAAGCAGATACCAGTGGCGCAAATAATTATAATATGCAGAAATTAAATTATGCGCAACATTCACAATCTATTGAATATGACATCCATGCGCAGGAATATAAAGTGGAGGAAATTAAAAGCAGACACCACGATATGTTATCAGGGTTCGACCAATACTGCTTATGTCCTCGCCTCAAGCTCACAAGCAAGAGGATTCCACTAAGTTGCTTACTTGCGGGCTAAGCAACACTATTTACAACACCTTACTAGGGTAGTGCATCTTGTAACGACCTGAACCCTTAAACTCGGGTTCAATGCGTTATACTTGATAAAATCCTTGATAATCCATAATTAACATATATGCAGCGGAAAACATAAATATAATATCCCAATTATAATACCAGAGTTTTCAAAAATCTATCTATAATCCACAATAAATAATCAATCACCTGCATTTCCATAAATATGTAACTCCCCAAACAATTCAGTATTTTCACAATCATTCCTTACTCAATAGCCTTAAAACATAAAGACATAAAATATAAATATTTACATTCCCCAAAATTAACATAGAAATATATCATTTTCATTTTCTATTTCCCGATAATGCTATAAAAAAAACCTCAAGCTTTCAAAGCTCGATCTCGAGGAAATCTTGGAAAAGATAAATTCATATTTGGGTGAGACACATCTCAGTAGGGGAAGAAACAATATATCAAAACAGTGTGTGTCCAACATGAGTTTATATATAACATAATATTTAACATTTGAAAATCCTTAACATAATATCCAAAATAATTCCCTGATCCTACTCAAACACATGCAAATGTTTAACCCACGAGATTACACGAGGATAGGGGTGATTACCTACCCATACAAGTAGCACCCCCCTGCTTTGATTTATTTGACAATCCAAAGGTCACAACTAAAGCATACCAAGACACTTACCTTACTCAGTAAGCCCTCAAGTGATAAATTGATCTCGTACTCACACAGTTCATACAAAAGTTTACCGGCGAAGGCCCTAAGGATAGGGAAATCTACCCGCCTATACAAGTGGGTTCCCTCTACCCTAGTACGTTATGCGGCTACTGCCACATCTGTAACTATTAATGCACTCGCCTTACTCAGCAAGGCCTTAGGCGAAAGGTACGCCTTGCCCAATCGTAACATGTTCTATGTACATACATACTTCTAATATCATAACACATCATTATTTTTTGTCATTATACATTCATGCACATTCATTCTTGCTCATAAATTAACTTTGCATTTTACATAGTTGCATTTAACATACACATGCAACATTGTCCATATCATATTTTATTCTCATTGTTTTACTTAGCCTGCATCTCATACATTTAACATATATTTGCACACAACATTCTATTTACTCATGCCACACAATTTAGCAATAAAATTCATACACAGCCTGTGAAATAAGACAACCAACATTTAATGTTTATATACTAAAAATGTCTTTCATGTCTTACATAAATATTCCGAAAATATTTTTCCACTTTCATCAGTTCATTTTCGCATATAAATATCTAATAAACAACCCAAAACTCGAAAAAAATATAATATAAACAGTTGGCATTTTACCCATACCAAAACATATACACGTACATATAACACAATTTATTTTTCCATTAAATTCATAAAATTCTGATTTAATATATATATATTTCCCCTTACCTGGTTTCTTGAACTATGCCTAAAGGCACTCCGAAAAATACTTGTGGCGCTCACCTGGATCCTGAAATTAAATTCCTAATTCCAATAAATTATTCTTGAATAAAATATTATTTAAATATTTCCTAAGACTATAATTCCTAAATAAAAAATAATACACTTAAATTTAGTCAAATTTCCAAATCCCACTCTCGCTTTGGAGTAGGGCCTAGAAAATCTCAATTGAAAAATTAGGAATGTCAAAATGACGACGACGACGACTAGGACCATGTGGTGGTACCCGATCATCGATTTAATCGCATATTAACAGCAAAATTGAGAAAATGAGGAAAAATTACTCTTCCCAATGAGCAATGCCTAAGTCGTTCCCATGGAAAATCTGCTCCAGTAGAAATATCGACAGCGGAATCAAGATTCCAAAGGCACCTTCCGTTTCCCGATCCGCTGCAAATTCATCAAGAAATTGAGAGAAGGAGAGAGACGGAGACGAATGAAGGAAAATATTTTCGAGGGGGGGGGCGTGCAGCTTTGTTCTGCAGACTTCTTCTTCTTCTTCTTTTTTCTTCTTTTACTTCTTTCACAGTTACTTTATATATATATATATATATATATATATATATATTTACATATTATATTAACCTACTATATAAGTGTATGTATACATTTCTTTTATTTCAATTAGTTTTTTTTTTTTTTTAAATACAATGTAAAAATGTTTAATTTAATAAGTAATTATTTAATTATTTAATTTATCTTAATTTAATTTAATTTCTTTAATTTTAATTTTTGTTTTCTTCTTTTTCCTGCGCCATTCTTTTTATTTATTTATCTGTTATTTTATTTATTCTTTTTTTCAAATTATTTTAATCTTTTTAAATTTCTAGGTCTTTACATTCTCCCCTCCTTAAGAAATTTCGTCCTCGAAATTTGTTACCCGATCTTTTATTCCCATAATTCTACGATTTACCATATCCCACACCATAGTCTCAACAACACAATTATATACTTTAAATCCAATACACATCCAAATTCTCCATATGTGGACCAGTCTCACAGCTAAGAAACATCACCGTCGATGGATTTGTCATTTTTTTTAGAAACTTTCGAATGAATCAAAAAATCACAAAAGTCTGCCAAGGGATTTCTGCCTCCAAGCTATAAGACAAAATCCTATACTTCACTACACCATACCTACTTCTCAACACCTAACCTAACCCATCCATTTAGCATCGTTATTGTAACTATTTCCTATACTCTGGTATAAATCATTTCTAACCTAATACTCTAACATTTTCATATCCAGACGATGTGAAATTAATCACACTTCTGGCTGGACATTACTCTGATACCATCTGTAATGACCCGAACTCTTAAACTCGGGTCCGGCACGTTATACCTGATAAAATCCTTGATAATCCATAATTAACATATACGCAGCGGAAAACATAAATATAATCTCCCAATTATAATACCAGAGTTTTCTAAAATCTATCTATAATCCATAATAAATTATCAATCACCTGCATTTCCATAAATACGTAACTGCCCAAACAATTCAGTATTTTTACAATCATTCTTTACTCAATAGTCTTAAAACATAAAGACATAAACATAAATATTTACATTTCTCAAAATTAATAGAGAAATATACCATTTTTTTTTCTATTTCCCGATAATGCTAAAAAAAAAACCTCAAGCTTTCACAGCTCGATTTCAAGGAAATCTTGAAAAAGATAAATTCATATTTGTTTGAGACACATCTCAGTAAGGGAAGAAACAATATATTAAAACAGTGTGTGGCCAACATGAGTTTATATATAACATAATATTTAACATTTGAAAATCCTTAACATAATTTCCAAAATCATTCCTTGATCCTAATCAAACATATGCAAATGTTTAACCCACGAGATTACCGGAGGATAGGGGTGATTACCCGCCCATATAAGTAGCACCCCTCTGCTCTGATATATTTGACAACCCAAAGGTCACAACTAAAGCATACTAGGGCACTCACCTTACTGAGTAAGCCCTCTAGTGATAAATTGAACTCGTACTCACACCGTTCATACAAAAGTTTACTGACAAAGGCCCTAAGGATAGGGAAATCTACCCACCAATACAAGTAGGTTCCCTTTGCCCTAGTACATTATGCGGCTACTGCCACATCTGTAGCTACTAGTGCACTCGCATTACTCAGCAAGCCCTTAGGAGAAAGGTTCATCTCGCCCAATTGTAACAAGTTCTACGTACATACATACTTTTAATATCATAATACATCATTCTTTTCTGTCATTATACATTCATGCACATTCATTCCTATTCATAACTTAACTTTGAGTTTCGTTTCACTTTAAGTGACTCTTTCCCATTTGTATCATTCACATTTCACATTTCATTTCATTGCATTGTCATTCCTTGTCAATTCATTTCATAACATTTTCATTTCATTGCTTTGTACTATAGCCGCTCTTTAGCCGTCATTTGTTAGTCCATATAGAAATGCGCTAGAATCTGCTAACCCAGCTTTCAACTGTTGTACCTTTATATAGTTGCATTTAACATACACATGCAACATTGTCCATATCATATTTTATTCTCATTGTTTTACTTACTTAGCCTGCATCTCATACATTTAACATATATTTGCACACAACATTCTATTTACTCATGCCACACAATTTAGCAATAAAATTTATACACTGCCTGTGAAATAAGACAACCAACATTTAATGTTTATATACTAAAAATATCTTTCATGTCTTACATAAATATTCCGAAAATATTTTTCCACTTTCATCAGTTCATTTTCGCATATACATATCTAATAAATAACCCAAAACTCGAAAAAAATATAATATAAACAGTTGACATTTTACCTATACCGAAACATATGCACGTACATATAACACAATTTATTTTTCCATTAAATTCATAAAATTCTGATTTAATATATATTTTTCCCCTTACCTGGTTTCTTGAACTATGCCCACAGGCACTCCGAAAAATACCTGTGGCGCTCACCTGGATCCTGAAATTAAATTCCTAATTCCAATAAATTATTCTTGAATAAAATATTATTTAAATATTTCCAAAGGTCATAATTCCTAAATAAATAATAATACCCTTAAATTTAGCCAAATTCCCAAATCCCACTTTCACTTTGGAGTAGGGTCTAGAAAATCCCAATTGAAAAATTACCTGTGTCAAATGACGACGACAACGACTAGGACCACGTGGTGGTACCCGATCATCGATTTAATTGTATATTAACAGCGAAATTGAAAAAATGAGAAAAAAATTACCTTTCCCAAGGAGTAGTGCCTAAGCCATTCCCAAGAAAAATCTACTTCAGTAGAAATGTCAGCAATAAAACCAGGATTCAACGGCACCTTCCGTTTCCCGATTTACTGCAAATTCATCGAGAAATTGAGAGAAGGGGAGAGACGGAGACGAAAGTAGGAAAATATTTTTCGAGGGGGGGGGCGTGTAGCTCTGCCCTGCAGACTTCTTTTTCTTCTTCCTTCTTCTTCTTCTTTCTTCCTCTTTTACTTCCTTCTTTCTAAGTTACTTTATATATATATATATTATATTAACCTACTATATAAGTGTATATATACATTTCTCTTATTTCAATTAGTTTTTTTTTTAATCTAATGTAAAAATGTTTAATTTAATAACTAATTATTTAATTATTTAATTTATCTTAATTTAATTTAATTTCTTTAATTAAAATTTTTGTTTTGTTCTTTCTCCCGCGCCCTTCCTTTTAGTTTTTTATCTGTTATTTTATTTATTATTTTTTAAAATTATTTTAATCTTTTTAAATTTTCGGGTATTTACATTCTTCCCTCCTTAAGAAATTTTTTTCTCGAAATTTGTTACCCAATCTTTCATTCCCATAATTCGACGATTTACCATATCCCACACCAAAATCTCAAGAACACAATTATATACTTTAAATCCAATGGACATCCAAGTTCTCAATTTAAGGACCAGTCTCACGGCTAAGAAACATCACTGTTGATGGATTTACCGTGGTTTTTTTAAACTTTCGAGCAAATCAAAAAATCACGGAAGTCCGCCAAGGGATTTCCGCCTCCAAGCTATAAGACAAAATCCTATACTTCCTTACACCATACCTGCATCTCAACACCTAACCTAACCCATCCATTTAGCATCCTTATCCTAACTGTTTCCTATACTCTGGTATAAATCATTTCTAACCTAATATTCTAACATTTCCATATCCAGATGATGTGAAATTAATCACACTTCTGGCTGGACATTGCTCTGATAACATCTGTAACGACCCGAACCCTTAAACTCGGGTTCGATGCGTTATACCTGATAAAATCATTGATAATCCATAATTAACATATACGCAACGGAAAACATAAATATAATCTCCCAATTATAATACCAAAGTTTTCTAAAATCTATCTATAATCCATAATGAATTATCAATCACCTGCATTTCCATAAATACGTAACTCCCAAACAATTCAATATTTTCACAATCATTCCTTACTTAATAGCTTTAAAACATAAAGACATAAAACAGAAATATTTACATTCCCCAAAATTAACACAGAAATTTATAATTTTATTTTTCTATTTCCTGATAATGCTATAAAAAAGACCTCAAGCTTTCAAAGCTCGATCTCGAGGTAATCCTAAAAAAGATAAATTCATATTCAGGTGCAACACATCTCAATAAGGGAAGAAATAATATATTAAAACAGTGTGTGGCCAACATGAGTTTATATATAACATAATATTTAAAATTCGAAAATCCTTAGCCTAATTTCCAAAATCATTCCCTGATCTTAATCAAACACATGCAAATGTTTAACCCACGAGATTACCCAAGGATAGGGGTGATTACCCGCCCATACAAGTAGCACCCCTCTGCTCTGATACATTTGACAATCCAAAGGTCACAACTAAAGCATACCAGGGCACTCACCTTACTCAGTAAGCCCTCAAGTAATAAATTGATCTCGTACTCACACAGTTCATATAAAAGTTTACCGACAAAGGCCCTAAGGATAGGGAAATTTACCCGCCCATACAAGTAGGTTCCTTCTGCCCTAGTACGTTATGCAGCTACTGCCACATCTGTGGCTACTGTCACATCTATGGCTACTAGTGCACTCACCTTACTCAACAAGCCTTTAGGCGAAAGGTACGCCTCGCCCAATCGTAACATGTTCTACGTAGATACATACTTCTAATCATAATACATCATTCTTTTCTGTCATTATACATTCATACACATTCATTCCTATTCATAACTTAACTTTGCATTTCATTTCACTTTAAGTGACTCTTTCCCATTTGTATCATTCACATTTCACATTTCATTTCATTGCATTGTCATTACTTGTCATTTCATTTCATAACATTTTCATTTCATTCCTTTGTACTACAGCCACTCTTTATCCGTCATTTATTAGTTCATATAGAAATGCGCTAGAATTTGCTAACTCGGCTTTCAGCATTTGTACCTTTACATAGTTGCATTTAACATACACATGCAACATTGTCCATATCATATTTTATTTTCATTGTTTTACTTACTTAGCTTGCATCTCATACATTTAACATATATTTGCACACAATATTCTATTTACTCATGCCATATAATTTAGTAATAAAATTCATACACTGCCTGCAAAATAAGCCAACCAACATTTAATGTTTATATACTCAAAATATCTTTCATGTCTTACATAAATATTCCGAAAATATTTTTCCACTTTCATCAGTTCATTTTCGCATATACATATCTAATAAACAACCCTAAACTCGAAAAAAATATAATTTAAATAGTTGACATTTTAGCCATACCTAAGCATATACACGTACATATAACACAATTTATTTTTTCATTAAATTTATAAAAATTCTGATTTAATATATATTTTTCCTCTTACCTGGTTTCTTGAACTATGCCAACACGGAGCCCGAAAAATACCTATGGCACTCACTTGGACCTTGAAATTAAATTTCTAATTCCAATAAATTATTCTTGAATAAAATATTATTTAAATATTTCCTAAGGCCACAATTTCTAAATAAATAATAATACCCTTAAATTTAGCCAAATTCCCAAATCCCACTCTCGCTTTGGAGTAGGACTTAAAAAATCCCAAATTGAAAAATGACCTACGTCAAAATGACGATGACGATGACTAGGACCACGTGGTGGTACCCAATCATCGATTTAATCGCATATTAACAGCGAAATTGAGAAAATGGAGAAAAATTACCTTTCTCAAGGAGCAGTACCTAAGCCGTTCCCATGAAAAATTTGCTCCAATAGAAATATTCGCAGCGGAACTAGGATTCCAAAGACACCTTCTGTTTCTTGATCCGCTGCAAATTCGTAGAGAAATTAAGAGAAGGAGAGAGACGAAGACGAACACAAGAAAATATTTTTAGGGGGGGGGGGCGTGCAGCTCTGTTCTGCAGACTT
Organism: Malania oleifera; assembly: GCF_029873635.1. NCBI lineage: Eukaryota > Viridiplantae > Streptophyta > Magnoliopsida > Santalales > Ximeniaceae > Malania > Malania oleifera. The sequence continues at coordinate 55,133,605 of NC_080417.1, read as the reverse complement.
CTTCTTCTTCTTCTTCTTTCTTCCTCTTCTTTCTTCTTCTTTTACTTTCTTCTTTCTCAGTTATATATATATATATATATATATATATATATATATATATATATTAAATGTTATCTTATACCTACTTTATATATATATATATATTATATATTATATTAACCTAGTATGTAAGTGTATATATACATTTCTTTTATTTCAATTAGTTTTTTTTTTTTAAATCCAATGTAAAAATATTTAATTTAATAACTAATTATTTAATTATTTAATTTATCTTAATTTAATTTAATTTCTTTAATTTTAATTTTTGTTTTCTTCTTTTTCCCGTGTCATTCCTTTTATTTATTTATCTATTATTTTATTTATTATTTTTTTCAAATTATTTTAATTTTTTAAATTTCCGGGTCTTTACATTCTCCCCTCCTTAAGAATTTTCGTCCTCGAAATTTGTTATCCAATCTTTCATTCCCATAATTCTACGATTTTCCATATCCCACACCATAATCTCAACAACAGAATTATATACTTTAAATCCAATACACATCCAAGTTCTCCATATAAGGACCCGTCTCACGGTTAAGAAACATCACCGTCAATGGATTTACTGTGGTTTTTAGAAACTTTCGAATGAATCAAAAAATCACAGAAGTCCGCCAAGGGATTTCGACCTCCAAGCTATAAGACAAAATCGTATACTTCCCTATACCATACCACTTCTCAACACCTAACCCAACCCATCCATTAGCATCATTATCCTAACTGTTTCATATACTATGGTATAAAGCATTTCTAACCTAATATTCTAAAATTTCCATATTGAGGCGATGTGAAATTAATCACACTTCTGACTAGACATTGCTTTGATACCATCTGTAACGACCCGAACCCTTAAACTCGGGTCCGATGAGTTATACCTAATAAAATCCCTGATAATCCATAATTAACATATACGCAGTGGAAAACATATATATAATCTCTCAATTATAATACCAGAGTTTTCTAAAATCTATCTATAATCCATAATAAATTATCAATCACCTGCATTTCCATAAATACATAAATCCCCAAACAATTCAGTATTTTCACAATCATTCCTTACTCAATAGCCTTAAAATATAAAGACATAAAATATAAATATTTACATTCCCTAAAATTAACATAGAAATATATCATTTTCTTTTAGAAAAACTGAACATAATTAAGATTTTACTACTTATCACCACTACTACTTTGACTATTTCTTCTAAAGATTCAAGTTGTCCAACACACAGAACAAAATCCAGCAACTATACAGAAGCCATGCTGGCTATGCTCAGACATTTTAACCCCCACCCCCCCCCCCTCGGGAAAAAAGAAGAAGTTTGTCCAAGCCATTCAATAGAAGAACATGAAGTTGCACACATTTTCTTGTAATTTGGAAACCGAGGGAGAGGAACTGCCCCTGCAGTTGTCATCCCACCATGTCTCGAAGATGTTTTGGATGCTTCTTCAAACTTCATGAATTGTCCCACTTGAGTGGCTGCCAAATGGCCATAGCATATCATGAGTTGACAAAAACAGACGTTTTTACATAAGCTGAGTTCAAACATGTCACAATTTCAGACATACCTACTAACACACAAGTCCAATTCCACTTCATTCTCTCATTCCACATTAATTACACTACCTTATCTTCTCCTCGTCCAAAAAATTGAAACTTAAGCATCTTTTAACTTCATGAATTGTCCCACCTGAGTGGCTACCAAATGAGCATAACATAGAATGAGTTGATCAGTTCAAATAGAGAATTTATAAGAAGTTGAAGGCACGCGAGAACCTATATCAACTGCTAGTATGCAATGCACATCAACTGCATCCGCCATGCAAGAGGCATTCTAGACTAGCATGATTTAACACGAAACTCAATTTGTGATCATAATACCTTATAATCAATCAGAGGAGCCACCTGCATCATCTTGTCCAGATCGGCGCATCCTTTCCTCTAACCGCAAAGTCTTATCCATCATGGCTTGCATCTGGGCTCGAACGATGGAGAGGTCTGATCTTAGTTCCGCGTTCTCCATAGCGATCCTCTACATCTATTGAGCCATCTCCTGCTTATCACACTTGGCCTCTCGACGCTGCCGTTCCATCTCTGCACGAGCCACTGCACCTATGGATGATGATGTTATTGGGGCGATGTATCCACTTCAAAGACCTTTCACCCAGCCCCCCCCTCGTTGGCCAAGCACCTGGGAAGTGATCTCCAAATCTGTCATGTGCGGACTCTCCTTTGAAACAGGTGCATCTCTTAGCTCGACCATCCGTGCCTAATTTCAATCATGAAAATGATAAAAAAATAAGTAAGACTACAACTTTGATGTTTTTAATAAGGTAATACACTAAATCTTTTGCTTCACTTACATGTCGATCCTGCGCACCATCGCACCACCCCCCCGATCGCCGTTGGTGTGTTCTCTGATACAGATTCGAAAGTGGCTCCTCTGTGCCGGTCTTGGGATCACGCTACATTATCATATAAGTCATCATTACTGTTATGTCATGTAATGGTTAAATAATTTTATATATAGTAATTTCCTAGCGATGATTAACAAATAGCCTTGATCCACTGCAATGCGTCTTAGGGAGTTTGCTGCGGTTCACAGCATTTGTTTCACATATGGCCTGCAAGGAAGATGTCATGCCGACATATTAGGGACATCATTTTGAAAAATTAGTGATTAGAATACAAATGCATCACCCAATAGCACGGGTCGCGGAAATGGCGACAGACCACATCCCAATCTTCTTGGGATATCTTATCGTATGGCTGCGCTTCTGCTTCATCTCCCATCGCTAAAAAATGGGAGCGCATTTTTGAGTGATAGCTCTTAAATTTATTACACAATTGCATGTCAACTGCCCTCCTCGCATGGTCATCCTTAAGGATGTCCATATCAAACTCCTCCTGCATATATAGGTAATACAATTAAAATGTTAAACAGTTAATTGGCTAGTATATTAAAAGTAAAAAAACATTAAAATTAAAAACAGCTATATAGGGTTGGGAAACTTAACAAAATGCGCATGTAAAGGACTATGCGCTGCTCATGAGTCACTTGGGGCCAGCTGAATGCGGTGATTGAAGCATACTTTTGGCATATAATGTCGAGCTCCCTTGCATATAATGACTGGAGGAATGTCGATCCGAATCTGCTGTTTAGTCCTATCCAGGTGCTTCTTCAGTGATATGTTCTTTGTTGCACCACGGCCTGACCTGACCATGGACGTAGATGCTGAAAGTAGAGTTAATTAAAAACAACATTATAATTGTACATGCGAAGTACGAACATCAACAGTTGACATGTAAATAAATGAATCGTATCCATACCAACACTGCTTATGACAGTTGGTAACTCACCTTGCGCGTCAGTCGCATAGGTGGTATCCATGTCTAGCCGAGGTGTCGATGGCTCAGACAATGGTGCCCTCGTATCAGTACTGACGAGCTTCTCCGGTCTCGAGGATGTCGAATTATCCTCATGCGATGTAGTAGTGGGCCTAAAAAGAAGTCTCCAACGTCGACCTCCTAGTGCCATATCTGCAAATAATTATACAAGTCAATATAAGAAGAATGAATTTTGAAGTTATTTGCACATATATGATACATAGTGATAAAAATAGATAAGTACATATATGAAGTACGAATATTAGATGGATGCAGCAAATATGAATTCTTAAGTTATTTACACATGTCAGATACATAGTGACAAAAATAACATGCTTACCCCCCTTATATGTCCTTAATATCCATATTATCCTCACTTTCTAAAGTTTCTTCCTCTTCACTACAGTACTTGATCCCTGTTTCATCTTCCCCATCAGTTTCCTCATCGTCGATGAAGTGAACATCTACAAAAGGTTCAATTGTAATGTCAGTAGCTCCTACGTGTTCTGCCCTAGGACCATCCCTATGCAATGGTATAGGATCAGCGCCTTCTTTGACAACATCCATTTCAAATTGCGCTGCTGTGTGGACAGATGGCTCATCTTCTTGGAATGCAGCCTCACTTGCACTCATCTCACTATCTGCCACTTCAGCAGTTACGTACAAACTTCGATGAGGAATCCTTTGGGCCATATGCCATTAACCCTTCAATTTGGTATCTTTAAGGTAAAACACTTGTTCTGCCTGCGTCGCAAGTACGAAAGGGTCATTTTGATACCAGGTCTTGCTAAAATTGACACTGGTGAAGTAGGCATCGGTGTTTATCCTAATCTTTTTATTGCCGATGTCCCACCAGGTACACTTGAACAGGTGGACGACTCTGTTTGCTCCATAGCTAAGCTCTATAATGTCATCCAACACACCAAAGTAGTCAATATCTTCATCTCCTTCAATGCCTAGCACCGCAACCCCAAAATTTTGGGTTCTTTAATGCAGTTTAAGGGACTTTGTATGAAATCATAACCTGTTAACAATGCAACCGCTGTAGCGGTTAACTCGTTGATCGGAGCCACATGCCAACGCATACAAATCTTTACTTGTCATTGGTCCTTATTGTAAAACATGACTTTCATCTATAAAATAAACAGGAGTTTAGAAGAATACCGTAAATAGTGAAACCATACATTGGTTCTAACTGAAGCAATTTTTGTTAATTACACAACTCCCAAACCAATTGATAAACTCCTTCCTATATCTTTCGTCAACATTCCGTTCATTTTGGGCCAGGAGTTCAGCTTTTTGTTCGCTATATACAACAGTAGTACATATTAATGTCAAGAAAGTATATAACTATGCATATGTAAATACAATTTAAAGTAAGGAATTTGGAACAACGTACTCGATATATGGAACCATTTCATCACAATTGTTGAGGACGTAAAAATGAGCCTTTTCTAGGTCGTCCAAGTTAATGAAATTGTAAACTTGTGCACTGAGGGGGCGAACATTTTCTCGAAATATAGAGCTCCTGGGTTCTTCATCTTTGACATTAATAGCATGCACGTTTGCATTTCGTCATCACGAGTGAACATTGTGTCAATATCATGTAGATACATTGAGCAAAATGCAAGACATTCACTGTCAATGTACACCTCAATGATTGAACCTTCTGGTCGTGCCTTATTGCGCACGTACCCCTTCAAAGTCGACAAGAACCTATGCATTTTATGTAGCATTATACACTTGTAGACACAATGAAGAAAAGAAAATTCAAATAGGGAAATCACGTGACCATTATACAAGGACTTTATACTTTACCTCTCAATAGGATACATCCATCGATATTGAACCGGTCCTCCAATTATAGACTCCCTTGGTAAATGGACAGCTAGGTGAACCATCACATCGAGGAATGCTAGTGGAAAAATTTTCTCCAGCTTGTATAGTATGATCATGATGTCATCCTCTAACCGTTCAAGTACGTTTAAGCTCAATTTTTTTTAGCATAACTACCAAAAAAAGAATCCCAGCTCAATCAGCACCGAGCGAACATCTTCAGTCAAGTGTCCATGAAGGAAAACGGGTAGAACCCTTTGTAGAAGGACATGATAGTCATGACTTTTCATTCCTAGCATCTTTCCATCCTTTATGTTTATGCATCGAGCTATGTTCGATGCATATCCATCGGGGAACTTCACTAATTTCAACCAGTCAAAGAATTTATTCTTCTCATCCTTCGAGAATGTGTAACAAGTTGGTGGCATCAGAATTTTGTCCCCATCACAAAATAGGTGCAGCTCAGGTCGTATTCCCATGTCTTCCATATCTCGGCGAGCATTTGCGGTGTCCTTTGTCTTCCTATTTATATCAAGCAATGTATCAATGACATTCTCACAAATGTTCTTTTCAATGTGCATGACATCCAAGTTGTGGCATAGTAGAAGATTTTTCCAATATGGAAACTCGAAGAAGATGCTTCTCTTTGTCCGATTCAACTCCCACTCAGTGCATTTTCTTTTTCTACTAGTCGGTGGTTTCCCAAATTTCACATCTCTGATCAACCTTAGCTAGTTTAATATCTCTTCCCCACTTAGCCGCTTTGGCTGTGACCTTCGTTCAGGTTTTCAATTGAAGCTTCTGACGCCACGAGTCCTCCAAGGATGTCTAGTTTGTAGAAAACGATGATGACACATAAAGCATAACTTGCGTCCATGCTTCAAGGATAAGGACCCAACATCCTTATTACATATTGGGCATGCTAAGTAACCTTTTGTGCTCCAACATGACAGGTTGGCATATGTGGGGAAATCATTAATTGTCCACAAAACTGCAACATGCATCCGAAATGTTGTCCCGGTTTGCACATCGAATGTCTCCACTCCTTTTTCCCATAATTCTTTCAACTCGTCAATTAACGGACGTAGGTAAACATCAATATCATTACCAGGTGCTCTCGGTCCAAGAATCAGTAGATACATATAAATGAAAGGTTCTTTCTTACATCGTCATGGTGGCATATTGTATGACATCATCATAACTGGCCACACGCTATATGGGTTGGTCATGTTACCAAAAGGATTGAACCAATCTGAAGCAAGGCCAAGTCTGATGTTGCGAGGATCACTAGCAAACCATGGATGCATTTTATCAAATTCAGCCTAAGCTTCAGAGTCCACTGGATGGCTAAGGGTGTCTCCATCTTGAAGACGTTTCTCTTGATGCCATCTCATATCTATAACAGTCTTTTTGCACATATACAATCGTTGTAGCCGCGAGCTTAATGGAAAATATCACAAAAATTTTTTGGGAATCCTTTTACCCTTCTTCTAATTAGTTTTATACCTCGGTTCACCACATTCTAGGCACTCGTTCACATTTTCATGTTCACCATAAAAGAGTGCACAATCATACCTACACACATGTATTATAGTGTAACCGAGACCCAATTCACGCAGGTATGTCTTCGCCTCATAAAAATACTTGGGAATTGTTTCACCCTCCGACAACGCTGCCTTAATGAGGCTTAAATGCATGTTGAATGTGCTCTGAGATAACCCATGCAATGTCCTTGCATGAAGCAACTTTATCAGAAACTCTAATTTTGAGAACTTTTTACAGTTTGGATATAGGGGCGCCCTTACATCTCTCATGTGATTAGCAAATGGTTTACCGAGTCGAATCAACGTACTAGGATCGCAAGGTATGGTACCCGCTGAAGTAGTTTCATCACCAGTACGCGACACACTGACATCACTCATGTCTACTGCAATCCTCCTTTGCAATTCACCTAACATTTTGATTAACCCTTCAAAACATGTATCACCACCTACTATATTTGCCCCCTCATCTTCAGCTTTATTTAAATTATCGATCTGAACTGCGTAATCTTCATTGTGGAACACCCATATTGTGTACCTTTTCTCTATTCCAAAGTCTAACAAATGTGAATGGACCAGCTCAATGTGTTTGAATGTTATGTTTAGGAATTTCTTGCAAGGAAACCTTATTCTACGAACTCTATGAAATCATGTACCCCTTTCATGTATTCTGGAGAAAATCTACCCCGAGCGTTCATCCAACTTTTGTCCATGTTCGTTAATTACCCTATAATATGTTCAAGTAAATGGTGTTCATTATATTCTCATACTGTTTATCATGCATTCATCGTGAATCCTATAATCAACCATCATACTTTAAAGGGTACGAATCCTATCCCATTAGGATTGTTGCATTTACATTGCGATCAATCGCTCAAATTCCTTCGTCGTAGTTATTATAAATTTCGACAGCATCTCCCCATGGCTCTCCGAGTACATGATATGGGGGAAGTGAAAATTTGGCTAGTCTTCCATCACTAACAAATTGTCACGACACCCCACTATGCACCCAGAGAACACAAGTAGAGATGCGCTCAAAATATATAATGACAATTGACAAAGCGTGAACGATGACAACATTGTAAATACAACTTCCTGAACTATCCACATTGGACAATCCAAGAATGGTTGAAATACTCACATCACTAATTGTAAGTGAAACAAATAATTAACATGTTCAAGTGATTATTAGTCAACATAGTATGACGAATAATCAATTGAAATATGACAATTGAATTGTCTCACATGTATGATTAGGAATGAATGTATAGTAACTATTCTTGGATGGGTCTAAGCTTCAATGAATACATGAAATGGTAGTAATTAATTTGGCATTTTACTTCATATGACATTTACGTTTTGACCTTTCACTATACACTTCAGATTGTTGTTCTTACCTTAATGTCTATGCATTTATGAAATTGCAGAAAATTAAGATAAATGAAGTCCTAACAATAGAAGTAATACAGTTCTAGTATCTCCCAAAAGACAAGTAGAAATCAAAAGCTCCATGTATTTTCATTATTTTTAGAGACAATACAATGTAGATAGACACATCAAAGCACGTGTACAACCATTCAAAAGCATGGTAAAACAGAATGCAATAAAAAGCAAATAACATAGAAAGAAATAAAATAATAGTAGAAGGGTGAATTTTGGGGGTTTTAGGAAGGGTAAAAGAGGGAATATTTTTTTGAACTGCGCAAGATTTGCTATCTTATGTATTCTTTGGCTTGAAATGCAGGCAAGAATTTTCAAAGATTGGAGAAATTTTTTGATTCTCCTTTGTGGGGTAAGCTATTTTTTTTTTTTGCTTCTTTTTGGGTTCATTCCCTCGGGATTGGGTTTTGGCTCTTTGATCCTCAAAAAATATATGTTCTCCAATTTCTAAAAATATATAATTAAAGTTGAAAATTTGAATACTAAAGTTAAAGTTGGTTTGAAGATTTCGAAAAGCGGTTCAACTCACAGACTATAGGATACACAGAGAGTCAGGATGTATCATTTTGGCCAGAAATTGAATGAACCGGTAGATGAAGAATATAATTAAACTCATTTAACTATCAGAAACCCAACTCAAAATAGAAACTCAAACTAAAACATAATAAATTAGTCCCAAGAAATTTCTAAAAATTTCGCAATCAAAATGCGCAACAATGGCAATTCTAAAGAATAATTTGTCACTTATGCATTTTAACAAGCTTCATTCAAGAAAACATGATGTTCCAACAGGTGAAATCTTCAAAATAAGATCTTTAGTTCCATTTAAAAATTTTGCACTGAAAAGGCACATTGCCTTTATGCCCATAGAAATGACTAAATGATGACATTTCAAATTGAGGATTCTTTAAAATAAGAACTTTGGCTGCATTTAACAGAGCAGAGAAAGCAAAAAAAAAAATTGCAATAGTAATACTAGCTTAAATTTTTAAAGAGAAAATGGATTTATATTTAGAATATAGAATAATATTAGTAATAAATTGCCTTTGTTTTCTAGTTGACCAGGAGGTTAGATGACAAAAAAAATAGAGACTAATCACCACTTGGACATTTTAACAAACATTAAACGAAACATGATATTGTAAAAAGTGAAATTTTTTAAGAGAAGAAAAGAAATAGAAAATGCTAATACAAGAAGACCGCCCAAACTAGGTTTGAGCCAATCGATCGTGGTGACTCTCAGCAACACCAATAATGTCAAAATACCTTTATTGAGCATCCAGTCCCAAATCAAGTCCAGAGAAGACCCATGGTCTCAAAAAATCTGGGCACCAAATAACCAAAATAACAATGAAAGTAGATTTTTGCGCCTTCCAAAATCTCTAAATTCAACCACCAAGAAATCCTCCAAAGAATAAGGGTACCCATAACACTTCCCAACAGGCCAAAAATCTTGTTTTAAAGACACCAAGCCACAGGATTGAGAATAAATGAGCACAGTCCTTATTACCATTGCTACACATGACACAAACATCTGAACATAAAGCCTAATAAGGTCTCTAAACCTGCAAGGTTACAACAAATCATTGGTGTTAACCCTATTGAGAATGGTGATCTACACAACACCTTTACTTTGAAGGAACTTTAGCTCTCCACAATTTTTTGGTAAGATGAAAAAAATGATAAAATGTGTTCAAGTACATAATCATTTACAAGAGAAAACACCATAATTATCCAAACACCAATCCTAAAATCCCCACAATGGTAATAACAAGAAGAATCCAAGAACCACATGAGAGAGTTCCTCAAGCTCCCCATCATTAAGGTTAAGTCAAAAAGTGAAAATCCCAAACAATGCTGCTAAACATACTAAAAAACTGATGAACATGGAAAGCAAAAAGCATATTTGTAGAAGAAAAAGAAGAATACTTATAAATTCGAACTTCGACGCAAATGAACTTTAGAACTCACAAACGCTCAAAGACGAGCTTGCGAGGAGCTCCTTCTGGTTTGAAAATGTCCACGATGAACTCGCGAAGCTCCTAACGAAATGATGAACTCGCGAAGGGTTAAATTCTTCTTGAAACAGAAACAATGCTACTATGCAAGCCTACAACAATAACAATGCAGAGATGTCAAAGTATTTAAAATGACAAAGGCCTACAACAATAGCAATGCAGAAATGTCAAAGTATTTAATATAACAAATAATGTAGTTGCTAGAAGTATTCGCTTAGAGCAAGAAAGTCATAGTTTCACTAGCCTCCACTAACTTAAACATTAGTTTTTTTTGCAAAATTTCAAATATTTACTGCCTTGTTAATTGTTTAAAAAAAGATTTCAAACAAAGGACTTTAGTATCATCAGGCACTGCACTCAACCTATTAGCTAAGACTTTAGTAATAATCTTATACACACTAGAGACAAGACTAATAGGACCAATAGGTCTAAAATCCCCCACTTTAATAGAATTAAATTTCTTCGGTACCAAGGCTATAAAGGAGGAATTAATGCTTTTACTAAGGAATCCATTATCAAAGAACTGCACTCAACCTATTAGCTAAGACTTTAGTAATAATCTCAAGGTTGATAGATGCATTAAGAGAACCTTATTTTTGTAGGCCTATATATACATGATTTTATCTCTTTATTCTTTGAGTTTGAGTAATAATGCCACTGGCTCTTCTCCAATGAACAAAAGTTGTCAAAAGAATGTGTACATGCATCATACATGTGTGTGTTTGTACATGGTCAATCATTCAAAAATAAGTATATAATGTTTATAAAATTGCATTAACTGTTTTATAAATCATTACTTAAGTAATTATGTTTTACAAGTGAAGAATTAAATATAAAATTTTAAGTTAATCTGTTAATGTCTGTATTAGCAACTACCAAGTCTTCTTTAATTAAATATAAAAATTGTACATTTTTCTCTAATTATGATATAACTCTAGGGATTTTGAGAATTTATTTGGGTTCTTTTCCATCCATGCTCTATTTCAATTAAATTTAGAAAAGCAAATGCAAACAACCCAAATCCAAAAGTTCCAAGCAAACAAGAACCCCCTTTCTTGTCACAGTTGCATCCAACAGAATAGACCTACTATTTTGGCCAAGCTCAACCTAAGTAGTAGAGCCATCCACAGGCAGATCGCACACAAAAAAATAACAAGAAAAACATCACAAAATTTATAACAGCATCCCAAGAAAGGAGAAAATCACCACCAGCACAAACCACAAATACAAAAAAGATGAAACCACACTGCAAAAATCACCAACAGATAACAACGATAACCTAAATAACAAAAAAAAGAAACACACTTCAGCTCGCCAAAACACAATTCAAGAACCAGAAGCATAGAAGGAAGCCAACAGAGGGACGAACCTTCAAAATAGAACCTCCCAAAAACCATAGACCACCACAAAACCCCAGAACTGGAAGTCTCAATCTCCCTATGACTAAAGAACGAAGAAAGGCAAGGATAAAAAAATAAAATAAAAGAAGCTAACCAGGTAATCATCAAATCATAGACAGCCTGAGTTGGAAGAGAGGGAAGATCCCGAAGCCCAGAATGAACTGAGGAAGAACTCCTTACAACTCACCGAGTGACGGTGCTAACCTGCGCTTGGGAGAACGCATTTGAATTTGTCATGGGACAAAACTTTGAAGGATCAAAGAGACTCGTAAGTCGCAAAAGGTCAGATACTCGGAGGGCCGAGGGCTTCGAAGGGTTGAAGAAGAAGGCTCTCTCACTCTTTTGTCTCTCCTGCGACCGCCGACTAGTTCCCACTTCCCCACTTCTCCTTCTCTGAGTCTCTGTGGCTAGGCTCGAATGGCCGAATGGGGCTGACCTGGAGACTAGGACTTTAGGAGTGGAAGGGCTGAGGGGCTAACACTCGAGCGGGGCACGCGTGCGGGCCATGTGGGCACTTGGGCATTGGGCCTTTGAGCTTTGGCCTTTGGGCAGTGCCGCAGTGGGTTGGAGCTGCTAGACGGGTTGGCTTAGGGGGCAGTGGGCTTTTATGGGTTAATATTTAATGATGTAAGCAAGTTGGTGAATATCTACTGGATAAATCTGACCCGACCCGCTAAGGGAGCGGATATGAAAATGAAAACTCACATTCGACTCATTTAACAAACAGATGATTATGAGTCGGTTAAAACGGGTCGGATACTGTTCGGATTAACGGATTTTTATCCATTTTGCCAGGTCTACTTTGGCTGTAGCCAGTTGGGCTTTCCTAGGTTACTAATGTAAGCAGGTTGGCGGATATCCGCAGGATAAACCCGACCTGACCCGCTAAGGGGACGGATATGAAAATAAAAAATCATATTTGACCTGTTGAGCAAACAGATAATTATAAGCCGGTTAAAATGGGTCAGATACGGTTTCGGATTAACGAATTTTTATCCACTTTTCCAGGTCTAGGGAAAGAGTAAGAGTCGCAGCGTGGGTTAGGGGCCCTTAGGATTTTTTTGTGTTAAATAAAAACACAAGAAGTGACAGTTTTGAAACCATCACTAATACCCCATTATTAGTGACAGTTATCCCAAACCATCACTAATACCCTTAACTATTTATTTTTTATAATTTTTTAAATAAAAACACTATTAGTGACGATTTCAAAACCGTCACTAATACCCTTTATTAGTGACGGTTCCCCAAAACCGTCACTAATACCGTTAAATATTTCTTTTTTATAATTTTTTAAATAAGAATACTAGTAGTGACGGTTTCAAAACTGTCACTAATACCTACTTATTAGTGACGATACTCCCAAACCGTCACTAATATCCTTAACTATTTCTTTTTTATAATTTTTTTAAAAAAAATACTAATAATGACGGTTTTAACCGTCACTAATACTCTGGAATCATCCCTAATATTTTCCCGATAAAATTTTCACGTGGAAATTGTTTACCGTGCTGTTTTTAGTGACGAAAGTATTAGTGACAGTTTTAAAACCGTTACTAATATTGTTGCATTTGTGGCGGCTGCTTAAACCGTCACTAATGCTTAGACTATTAGTGACAATTCTTAAAAACCGTCACTAATACCAACTTTTAGTGACGAAATTGAATTCGTCACTAATACTTTCATCACTAAAGACCAGTTTTTTTGTAGTGACTTGTGAAACCGTCACTAAGAGTATTAGTGACGGTTTTATGATTACTAGTGACGGTTTTGTCCCTTCACTAAAAACCAGTTTTTTGTATTATGGTAAACAAAAGAACTGTGGCTAAACAATTTTCAATAAAATTATCACATTTAAGCACAAGCCACAAGAAATCTAAAAACAGATCTTAGCCTAACATGTTGGTGAGCATAACGAGATAGAAATTTGTTTTTTGATGCTTCCCCTTTTGATTGGAATCCTAGCTTAGATGCAATAAACTGCTTATACTGGTTAAAGAGTAATTTCATTATGCTTAGTAGTATAAGTCTTCATTTTGAATCTTTTAAACCAACCATACTGATTATTAATCAACTACATTCTCAACAGTACAATCGTCCCTATAGGCTACAAATGCATCAGAAAATACATACTAAGGCATACAAAAATGCTCATAACTAAGAACAATTTATATCATGTTACGAAGGTTTAAGAGTTGGATATGATGTTTGTGATTCTCTGAAGAACCTCAATATTTCAAAAGAAATGAAAATAATGCATATGGGTCCTTTATGTTCTTTATATAGGGAAGGTGCTTAGCGCTCTAAATACTTGATGATTATGTAAGGATGAAATTCAAAATTTTCAGTTTTCACTCATCCTTTCAAAAATATTTGAACATTAATTTTATCATAATCATCTATGTACAAGGTTTTATTTTGGAAAAATTTTGTCAAAATTTCAGCAACATGCCATCTGTAAATCGGACATTTCCCCATAAAACTTGTACCTAGTAGCTAGTTGTTATCAATAGATAGGTAATATAAAGCATGCAACAACCTATAATCCACTACTAGGATGCAATTGACATCCACTGCACCCACCATGCAAGAGGTATTCAACACAAGCATGCAATCAGGTAGCTCAAATACAAGTAATGTAAAAAAAAAAAAAACAAAAAACTATCCAATAGTGTTTATCAATTAGCGCACTATGGATAGCAATGTGTAATTTAGTTCCCATAAAGCCATATGAGCATATAATATAATATAACATAAAGAGAACATTTCATTTATAACCACAAAAGCTAAATGCTCCCCTAAGTTATGCACTAATCTATCTTATGCCTTTTCTTATTTTTTAAGTTCTTTAGCCAAGTGTTCTAAGATTTTCAGTGTTTTAGACTTGGCAATGAATGTTTTAGGCTTATCAGACCAAAAAGTCACAATGAATCATTAAGATGATAAGCCCATGTCTACCTCGTTTCTTATGAATCTCAAAACGTGCGAGGCCCAAGTTTGAATGGCTATTAATTTTAACTCCTCATGCATTGGTTTCTTAGACATTTTAATTTTCTTTAAATTGAAACGTAGTGTAATCCTTCTAGCCATTCAACTTCATTATAGGGATATGAAGCTCTAACTGATTCAATTTAAAGTTTGAGAGCTTGAGAAGGGAATTCTAAGCATGTACCACTTCTCGAGCCTACAATCATCACAACCCTTGAACCTAGGAACTAAGGAAGAATTAAATAATTATGTATTTTCTTATTGAAACCATCCTTCGTAATCTCCTATTCAGTTTGCTTTCATGATTACCCACATCATTTCTTTTCCTTAGCCCCTGACACTTCTGGATGAGCAAGTAAATTGAATATGCCTTTTTCTTTTACAATGTAAGCAAGTTTTGTAAATACGTGAAAGATTATGCTTACAATTCTTATGATTTCTCATTAAGGCATGACTATGGGAATCATATGATAATCCTAAATCCTTTTTGAAAAAATTTTCCTTTTTAATTTCTAAGGATTTATTATGATTATTCTTTTCATTTATAACTTTAAGTGAAACTCTAGAATAATCATATATTTCTTTCTCTAAGAAGATGTTTTTCAAAACTTTCTCTATCTTTTTCTTCCTAAGGACAACATGATAATCTTTTAATTCTTTTAAGTGCATAGTTATCCCCTTATTCTCATATTTCAAAAATGTTGTCTATTTATTCATCCTAACAAGAAGTTTATGCATTTTAAATAAAGTACATTCTAGTTCTTTGTTTAAGGGCATGCTTTCATTCATCAATTCGACATATGATTCATTACTGGAATTATTATAATCATTATCATATAAATCATTGCATGCAGTAATATCATCAGAAACAGTAGATGAATCATCATAAGTTATATCACAAAATTTTTCATATGAATCATTGCATACATTATTAATAGAACTATCATAATATTCAATAGATGATTCAACACAGACAATACAACATTCAACAAATGAATCATTAAGCGAGGTAGAGTGAAAAAACATATACCTCCTCTTCTGTTAGTGCACTAACCTTGTGATTTACCACTTCCTGATCAATTGAGCTTGACACTTCCGAAGTGGTGGTCTCCTTTTCCTGGGACTCTCTATAGAGACCTGAAAATATAATAAATAAAAGAAAATATGAAAAATGGAATTTTGGTCGGAGGAGGAGAAAACCAGCGAAGGTTTTTTGAAAAGGGAAGAAAATCGGCGCTGATTTTGCCAAATTACCACGGTAGGGTAAGGGGTAAACGGTAAATTTTGGGCCAGTTAATAGAAAATCGGCGATGGTTTTTAAGAATAAGATAAAATCGGCGACGATATTTGGTTGTAGTGCTGAATTTATAAAGGAACCCGAGAGTCATTTGAAAAAAATAAAAATAAAAACTCTCTCTATCACTATCAGGAAACCCTACGAACCCTCTTTCAAACTCCTTCGATTTTGACTTCGTTAAAGCCTACATTGATGATCAGGAACCACCACAAGGTTTCTAGGAAGATTCTCTACAACGTAGGTAGAGCAAGATTTCAATTTGGGGTTCCAATGCACCATCCCAAAAACTGAGGTAAGGGTGTAATTTGAGTGTTTATGGGTTGGTTATCTGAATTATTGGATGTATAAGCCTAGAAATTTGAATATGAATATAGTTCTGGGATTGAACTAAGGAATTGGAATTTGTGAAATATAGGGTTATGGTGTAAATGATGCGGGCATTCGTTAGAGTTTCAGCGAGTATTTTCCTAGAAAATAAGGTAAAGATAGTAATACTTGTCTGGTTGACGTTCAGTAGATAAACAAAAATATACAGGTTTGGGAAAATATGAATATGATAATTATTTTGGGAATTCAGTGGATTGACTGGGGAAAATTCATGAATATAATTTCAAGGCGTTGAAATTACGAACGCCGCAGGCGTGAGATAGAAAAACAGAAAACATAATTCGATTAGTGAGGTAAGGGAAATATGTTATGCCAAATAAATTATAAATTTTACTAGTAAAGCATATTATTTGAATATAACTTACAGAGTATGGTTTTTAAATAAATTAGAGCATGAAAATTATACAGCGTTATAGATGATATTTATTGATTTTTACTTAATTTGTGTGGCATGAAAAATACTGGAATATTACAGAATTTTATATAGATTTATAGAATTATGATATACAACTTATACAGTTTAATTTACAAGGCTATAGCTATACAGAGTCTTACAAAATTACAGTTTACATGGTTATACAAAATTACAAAATACAATCATTTACAAAACCGTGATTATATAGTATTTTATAGAATCATGATTATATAGTATTTTATAGAACCATGATTATATAGTATTTTACAGAATCATGATATACAGAGCAGGGAACCATGACATACAGAAATACAGATTATACAAATTTATAGTTATTATAGCGTCGTGGTTAATACAAAGAATTAGAGAATCATAGTTAATACAGTTGATAGAGAATCAATGTAAAACAGATAGATATTATATAGAAAAAGTATTTCATAGTATCAGGCCCTGATGGAATAGAGTAGTTTATAGAGCACGATACCGTAGCTATATAGTACAGACAGTGCAACCATACGACTCAAATAGAGTATGGTATTGTTGATTGTGCTACAGGTAGAGTAAAGGGCTCCCTGGCTTTTGGACCAGGTGGAGCGGTCCTTTCCTGCTATAGAAATATACGTAAATATAGTTATGCTAGCCCAAGTAGGCCAGCCAGTGTTTAGTCCCGCCTATGGGCCGCACAACCCTATCTTGAGGGGTCAAATCATGACATACAGCCATCGAGTGAAATTTTCGCAATTATGTACATATATAGTATACACAATAAACAAAGATTGCCTATTACATATAGAAGTATGATTTAATAGATAACTCAGAAATTTCTGTATTTTAAATGACATAGGTGAGGGTTATTATACAGATACTTTTTACATGACATTTTATTTACATTTTTAATTAAAGGATATGTTATGCCTATAAACTCATATGCCACACACTAGTAATAGCATGTTTCTCCTTACTGAGAGGTTTCTCACCCCAGCATTATGAACATTTCAAGTAATGCAAGAATGTGTGTAGGGACGACTTAGAGATAGAGGAAGCGGCTGAGTCGACATAGTTTTGGGGTGAGTTTGGATTGAGACTAGAGCCTACATTATTTTGGGTTTTTTGGGAGATGATGTATATGTTTGTGTGTGTATATATATATATATATATAGTTGGGTCTGTAGTACTCTGGTATTGTGTATTTTGGTTTATGGTTTGGATATTTATGTTTTTCCGCTGCATATGTAATATACATGGAATGCATAGGTTACCACTGCATCCACTCTGGGCCGTGATGAAGACATATATATATACAAGGTATTAGATTTATGAATTAAAGCTTGATAGTGTAAATGAAAAAAAAAAAAAAAAGGTGAAAATTTGGGTCATTACAATTTGGTATCAGAGCCTAGGTTGCTAGGTTCAGTAGACTATATTTTACAGTGGAAAATAATACCAGAGTATACGAATAGATCTGGAAGAGAATGGAATTGGGATAGATCTGAATTTCAGTAAGTTAATGTTGGGAAATTAGGATGAGAATTTAGGATTCTGTTCTGCAGCCTGGAAGTGGGAACTTCATAGTGGTTTCTGTGTTTTTCTTGGGGTAACGATTTTAAGAAAACCATAGTATAAACTATTGTTAGTTTCTATTTCCATATGGTGGGACTAGGCCATAAATTAGTAACATGTGGTATGAGGATATATTAGTTATATTAATGTAAGAATAGCATATTGAGGTTCAGATTCTTAGAATAATTTGGTAATATTGAAGGATGGATCCTAGAGGCAATACTGCTCACACTAGTGGTGATGATGGTGCAGGGTCTTTTAGCATGGGTGGTGGGAATTCAGATGCTGTATTATGTAGTGTAACTTAACAAGTTATAGCTGAGATTGCACGGAACTCTAGAGAGCTAGAGCAGCAAGGCCCATCTATAGATCAGGGCTCTACTATTCATAAGTTTACTTAAATGAATCCTTCGGCGCTCTCAAGAGGAGCCGATCCTACAGTGGCTGAAAACTAGATGTAGGAGATTGAGAAAATATTGACGGTACTTCACTATATGGATGAACAAAGGGTTCTCTATGCTACCTATAAATTGATGGGTGAGGCTAAGAGATGGTGGATGGCTATGAGATTATTGGAGGAGCAAAGACGTGTATTAGTTGCTATGAGTTGGTGTCGATTTAAAGAAATTTTCTTTGATTGTTATTTTCCTACCACAATTAGAGAGGCTAAGGTAGCATAATTTTTGAAATTGACTTAGGGAAATCTCATAGTCCGGTAGTATACAAAAAAATTCATTGATCTGTCACGCTTTGCCCCCTACGTCATCCTAGATGAGGTTAAAAAGGTGAGGATGTTTGAGAGGTGCTTGAGGCAGGATATCTACAAGAAGGTGGCAGTTCTAAAAGTGCATGATTTCTCCGAATTGGTTAACAGGGCCATAGTAGCGGAGGAGGGTGAATAGAAAAATGTGGGAGTACCGATCCAAAGAAAGAGGCCCATGCCTCTGGGTTACTAGGAAGGGTCTAGCCAAGGCCCTTGGAGGGGGATAGATATGGTAGATCTTAGAGACAGGAGAGAGGAGATCATGGGTACCAGGGTGAGCAGACATACCTTATTTGCTCTATATGCGGTAGGAAACATATGGGAGCATGCCGGTTGGGAAACAATGTTTGTTACAAATGCGGTAGACCCAAACATATAGCACGAAAGTGTCATTGGCCACCGAATAGTGCACCAGCCCCTAGATAGGTCCAGAGATAAAATCAAGCACCCAAGGGTGGCGGCCAGCAAAGGAATAAAGCACCAGCAAGGGTTTATGCATTGACACTGGGAGACGCTAAGACTACCAGAGACATCGTGACATGTATTCTTACTGTTTTACCATATAAAGTTGTTGTTTTGTTTGACGTAGCTGCCACCCATTCTTTTGTTTCTTCATAATATGCTAAATTACTTGGGGTTGAGGTACAGCTATTGGATGTTGAGTTGTCAGTAGCCGTGTTGACTGGATCAACAGTGATGTGTAGGAGGGTACAAGTTTTTAGTGATGCCGTTTAGATTCACTAATGCACCGATAGTGTTTATGGATCTAATGAATCGAATGTTCTAGCAGTACCTAGACTAGTTTTTTGTGATATTTATTGATGATATACTGGTCTACTCAATAAGTTTTGAGGAGCACAAGAATCATCTGAGACTAGTATTGCAGGTATTGAGGGAAAAGAAATTGTATGCTAAATTCAAGAAATTTGAATTCTGGTTGAGGTGGGTCACTTTTCTCGGGTTAGATTGGGGAATGCTCAGGAGGTCAGGAGTTTCCTAGGTCTGGCATGATACTACAGGCATTTTGTGGATGGTTTTTTTTTAGATTATCAGGTCATTGGCATGACTTACGAGGAAAAATGTGAAATTTGAATGGACCGATGAGTGTGAACAGAGTTTCCAAGAGTTAAAATAGCAGCTTGGCTCTGTATTGGTGTTATCTATCGTATTAGGAGAGGATAGATTTGTTATATATACAGTGACGCATCATTGAGGGGACTCAAATGTGTGTTGATGCAACACGGGAGGGTTATTGCTTATGCTTCTTGGCACCTTATCGAATATGAAAAGAACTACCCGGTACATGATTTAGAGTTAGCTGCAGTAGTGTATGCTTTAAAGATCTGGAGACATTATTTTTATGATGGGAGATATGAAATATTCACTAACCATAAAAGTTTGAAGTGCTTCTTCACCCAGAAAGAACTGAATATGAGGTAAAGAAGATGGCTAGAGCCCATTAAAGATTATGATTGCACTATCAGCTACCACCCAAGGGAAGCAAACATGGTGGCTGATGCTTTGAGCCGTAAATCAGTGGGTGTAGCATTGTCAGTAATGGAGATTTAACATCCAATTCAGATGGACCTAGAGAGGCTCGGTATGGAGTTAGTATAGGATGATCACTAGGCATTTATTGCCAACCTACTATTACAGCTTACTTTACAAGAGAAGATTAGAGCTGCTAAGAGGAATAAGGTATAATTGGTAGAGTTGATGGATAAAGTGCAGGACGAATAAGGAGTGGAGTTTACTATTTCATATGATGGAGCCCTGAGGTTCCGTACTAGATTGTGCATACTTGTAATTTCTAAGATTAAGAAGGTTATTCTATACAAAACTCATAGATCCCTTTACACAATTCATCCTGGCAGCACTAAAATGTATCGGAACCTCCGGGAGACATTTTCGTGGAGTGGTATGAAGAGGGAGATAGCCGAGTTTGTATAGAAGTGTTTAACATGTCAGCAGGTAAAGGTTGAGCACTAGAAACTGGCAAGAAAGTTGCAGCCACTCCACATTCCTATGTGGAAGTGAGATCATATATCTATAGATTTCGTCACAAGATTACCGCCGACGCTACATGGGTAGGACACCATTTGAGTAGTTGTAGACCAGCTGACGAAGACTGACCACTTCCTTCATATTAAAGTTAGTTAGTTTATGAACAGATTGGAAGAGTTATACATTTAGGAGATAGTTTGACCTCATGGAGTGCCAGTATCCATAGTTTCGGATCGAGACCCACATTTCTTGTCATGATTTTGGAGGAGCTTACAGGAAGCTTTGCGGTCTCAGTTAGCATCCAGCATGACATTTCATCCTTAGGCTGATGGGTAGATGGAGAAAGTGATCCAGATACTCGAGGATATGTTATGAGCGTGCGTGTTGGATTTCGGGGGTAGTTGGACCCAGCATATGCCGCTAATTGAGTTCGCATATAATAATAGCTATCAGGCCAGCATATTTTTTAGAATAGCACTTCTAAGAGGAACCATGAGGTTTGCGAAGAAGGGTAAGCTGAACCCTAGGTTTGTTGGCCCATTCGAGATATTCGACAGAGTGGGTTCAGTCGCCTATAGGCTAGCTTTACAACCAGCTATATCTAGGATTCATGACATATTTCATCTTTCCATGCTGAGGAAATACGTCCTAGATCCCTCCCACGTGATCAGCTACAAAAGGATATAGAGATACTTTAGCATATGAGGAAACACTAGTGTAGATTCTAGATAAAAAGGAATAAGAGTTGCATACCAAGATAATTCCACTAGTAAAAGTCCTGTGGAGGAATCATGGTGTAGAGGAAGCGTCGTGGGAGCTTGAGGAAGAAATACAATAGAAATACCCATATATGTTCAGTCGAGACCAACATTAGACAGAAAATGAATGGTATTAATTAAGGTGAAGTAAATACAGTTTGATTTTATTTAATGCAGAGTAGATTGATGTGTGTACAAGTGGTACTTTACATTATAGGAGATTACCATGTAATCTCCCAAAAGCTTAATTGTAACCACGGTATTCCTCCACCATATGTAATTTCTTAAAACTCTCTCTCTCACTCTCAATAAACCCTATGAACCCTCTTTCAAACTACTTCGATTTCAGCTCTATGAAAGCCTAGATTGATGATTAGGAATCACCACGAGGTTCTTAGGAAGATTCTTTACAACATAGGCAGAGTGGAATTTCAGTTTGGGGTTCTAGGGCAGCATCGTAAAAACTGAGGTAAAGGTGTAATTTGAGTGTTTATAGGTTGTTTATCTATATTATTGGATGTATAGGCCTAAAAATGAGAATATGAATATAGTTCTAGGATTGAACTAAGGAATTGGAATTTTTGAAATACAGGGTTATGGTGTAAATGTTGCGGGCATGAGTTAGAGTTTTAGGGAGAATTTTCCCAGAAAATAACGTTAAGATAGTAATACTTGCCTAGTTGACATTCTGTAGATAAACTAAAATATGCAGGTTCGGAAAAATGCGAATATGATAATTATTTTGGGTACTCAATGGATTGACTGGGGAAAAATTCATGTATATAATTTCAAGGCGTTGAAATTACAAATGTCGGAGGCGTGAGATAGAAAAACAAAAAATAAAATTCAGTTAGTTGGGTAAGGGAAATATGTTGTGCCAATTAAATTAGAAATTTTACCAGTAAGGCATAGTATTTGAATATGAGTTATAGGGTATGGTTTCTGAATAAATTAGAGCAAAGAAATTATACAGTATTACAGATGATATATATTGAGTTTTTTTTTTTTTAATTTGTGTGGCATGAGAAATACTGGAATATTACAGAATTTTGTACAGATCTATAGAATTATGATATACAACTTATACAGTTTTATTTACAAAGCTATGGCTATACAGAGTCTTGCAGAAATACAGTTTACATGGTTACACAGAACTATGATATACAATATTTTACAAAACCATGATTAAATAGTATTTTACCGAATTAAGATTATACAGTATTTTATAGAACCATAATTATATAGTATTTTACAGAATCATATATAGAGCATAGAACCATGACATATAGAAATATAGATTGTACAGATTTATAGTTATTATAGCGTCATAATTAATACAAAGAATTACAGAATCATGGTAAAATAGATGGATATTATATAGAAACAATGTTACATAGTATCAGAACCTGATGGAATAGAGCAATTTATAGAGCACCGTACCGTAGCTATACAGTATAGACAGTGCAACCATACGACTCAGATAGAGTATGGTATTATCGATTGTGCCACAGGTAGAGTAGAGGGCTCCCTGGCGTTTGGAGCAAGTGGAGCGGGCCTTTCGTGCTACAGACATATACAGAATTACAGTTAGGATAGTACAGGTAGGTTAACCAGTGTTTAGTCCTGCCTACAGGCCATACAAACCTATCATAAGGGGTTAAATCATGACATACAATGATTCAGGGAAATTTTCAGAATTATGTACATATATAGTATTCAAAGTAAAAAAAAGATTACCTATTACAGATAGAAGTATGACCGAATAGATAACTCAGAAATTTTCATATTTTAAATGACATAAGCGAGGGTTATTATAAAGATACTTTTTACATGACATCTTATTTATAGTTTTAATTAAGAGATATGTTATGCATATAAACTCATATGCCACACATTGGTAATAACATATTTCTCCTTCCTATGAGGTATCTCACCCCAGCATTATAAACATTTTAGGTAGCCCATGAAGATGTGTAGGGCCAGCTCAGAAATAGCGGAGGCGGCTGAGTCGACATAGTTTTGGGGTAAGTTTGGGCTAAGTAGTAGAGCCTACAGTATTTTGGGATTTTTGGGAGATGATGTATGTGTGTGTGTGTGTGTGTGTATATATATAGTTAGTTCTGTAGTATATATATATATATATATATATATATATATATATATATATAGTTATGTCTGTTGTACTTTGGTATTGTGTATTTTGGGTTATGTTTGGATATTTATGTTCTTCCGTTGCATAGGTAATATACATGGAATGCATAGGTTACCACGACATCCACTCTGGGCTGTGATGATGATAAATATTTATATACAGGGTATCAGAGTTATGAATTATAGCTTGATAGTGTAAATGAAAAAGAAAATGGGTAAAAATTTGGATCGTTACACTCTCCATATTTCTTTTCAAGCTTCTCCCAGATATCGCTCACATTTTAACATGCCATAATTTCATAAAAAATATAAGAATCTAAAGCACAATATAATAATTCCATGGTATATGAATTAGCATGCATTAACATAATATCATTTTCATTCGAGCATACGAATTCCATTTACAATCACCCGCCAAGCCATCCAATACATTGATTTTATAAATACACTCATTCTAATTTTTCAGTGGGTGTAATTGAAATCACAAAATGCAGGAGGCCTATAAGGTGACTGTCCCTCACTGAATGGGGATACACCAAATTGAGCCATTGTAATCTTTTCGCAAAAACGTTCAAGTCTAGTGCAACAAGGCTATGATACCAATTGTTTGAATTGGTGTATTCCCAAGAGGAGGAGGGGTAAATTAGAATTTTAAAACTTCTTCCTAGGTTAAACCATATATTAGAAGAATTTCACAACTTAGGGTGTTGACTCTATGAGTCCAATCTTTTTTGATAATGACAAATCACTTGGTATTTGATCTGTGCATTGAGAATGTGAGCAAGAACATTACTTAGCATGCACGGAAGGTGATGAAGTCATGGAAGCCACAAGGATTAAAGCATATATATATAACTTGGCAAAAAACTGTGGAACTAAGAAGAGTAGAAGAATGATGATACAAGCATCTTATGCAAGCATCAAGTTCAAGATAGTTATGGGAATGGGTATTTAGAATTGATGTATATGCAAATTTTATATGATATAGCTAGAAGCTCAAAATATATACACATGCATCTCATGAAAACCTTCTAGGGTTAAATATGGATTTAGAGAACTTATTTTTAAAACCTGAAAAACGTTTATAAGAGGTTAAAGCAAGAGTGCTCAAATGATTTTGAAAAACTAAACTAAAAATTCTGAAGTGGGTCTGCCCAAACGACTGAGGATAACCCTTAGAAGTCTAAAGATTCAACTTCAGACGATTGAAGATTTTCTTCAAACATCTGAACAATTTCCTCAGAAGACTGAAGAATTAGTTCAGTTATCTAAAGATTTAATTACTGAAACATAGAACAGGCATAACACTCTCAGATTTCCGAACCTTCAGCTCAGTCGTCTAAACTAGGGACTTCAAAAGACTGAACCCTCAGTTCAATCGTCCAACCTTGTGTGCAGACTATAATTTTTTAGTGCTTTAAGGAATATTAGACGTTTGAACCCAAATCTTCAGTCGTCTAAACTTGCGGGAAGTTTAAAAGTCTGATCTTTAGCAAGAGAACACATGGGTTATACACTTGATTAAATTGATCCAACAGGGAGGACTTATCCTAAGGCTGAGATTACCTATATAATTAACCTCTAAACCCTAGTGCCTCAACTTTTGTAATAGAATTGGGAGCCTTGAACGTATAGACATCTATGAACATTGTTGAACTTATTGCTAAGCTCTTGTCTACGATTTCAAAGCCTTTACATCATATTAAAGATTGGGCTACGTTGATTTTCAAAAGGGGTTCCAACAACTATTGTGCAAACAACTTTGGTATTGAAATTTGGCGATCAAACTAAGTTTTTGCCTATTCTCAAAGAGCTTTTCATCTCACAAACTTATCATTGAATATTCATTTTGAGAAGTTGATCTTGAGTTAGTATCTATACACACACACACACACACACACATATATATATATATAAACTTTTCTCAGGTAGTGATCTTCTACAAATACATATATATATATATATATATATATATATATATAGTGATCTTCTACAAATACATATATATATATATATATATATATATATATTTGTAGAAGATCACTACTTGAGAAAAGTTTTTGTTTAAAACTAAAATCTTGAAGAAAGTTTTAAATATATCTTCATTCAAAGGGTTGCTATTTGATTAGTGTAAGAAGTTTTTGATTGCAAATCCTAAGAACCTCTAAATACATATTATTGAGGGATATTATTTTTTAAACATAGTGTTTAAATCTTTGTTATATTGAAAGCTATTTATTTATTCAAAGATCCAACGTTACAGATTATTGATGGCAAGAATATAGATCTGCACATTATCAAAGATTATTTTTTAAGGGATCTTGTTTTCTAATCTTGCTTAAAGTATTCTAAAATCAAACCTTATTTTTTCTCTAAAGCATTTCTTTATAAAATCATAATTGGGAGACATTCATTTAGAGGATTGATTTGTACAACATATCATTCATATAACGATATCATTGTTACATACATACTGAGCTTAAAGTTTTATCATATGAATATGTGTTAGGTTTTCCATTGTACTCACTAGATTTGTTAGAAGCAATATTGAGGTTTTGTAAATTTGAAATTTTATATTGTAATCACGGTTCGAGTTGTGAACCGGGTGAGGAGGAAGTTGTGCCTCTTGTAAGTAGCCAATTGTAAAGGAAGCTCTATCCCGATTAAAGGAGCAAGGATTTAATGGAATCCATAAGTGGGTTGCTCAAAGCAAGGACATTGGCTGGGTTGGCTAAACCTCGTAAAATCGTGTTTGCCTTCTCTCTTCCCTTATCTTTTTAATTTCCGCTTGCATTTCATTATCAGCTTTTGCATGTTTGTATGTTGAGTAATATTACATGCACTTGATAATTAATTGGGTATAATTGGATTTATTGAGATAATAATCGGAATTAAATTCAAGCCCCTGCGATTATTTTGTTAAATATTAAAATAGGGATTAAGTGGTAAAATAAACTTAAAGAATTTTGAAATTCCCAATTCACCCCCTCTTGGAATAACATCGGTAATTCACATTTGGTATCCGAGCGGGTTTACATAGACTTAACCATAATTTTTGTAAAAAAGATCACTTGACACACATCGGTGTAACCCCATTCGGTGAGGGAAACTCATCCACTAGACCACCTACTTCCTGTGGTGTAAATTACACCTATTGGAAAAGAAGAATGAGTATATATCTTTTAAATGTGGTTTGGAAAGTGTGGAAAATTGTTTCCAAGGGAAACCATGTCCCTATGGAAGTAGTTGACAAGGTAAATGTACCCAAAACTGAAGATGAGTATACCGAAGAAGATTGTAAATCTGTGCTAATAAATGCTACCGCAATGAACTTGCTATTCTATGCACTAGATGTAAATGGGTTTAATCGGGTGATGGCTTGTAACACTGCTAAAGAGCTTTGGAAAAAATTAGAAGTTACATATGAAGGTACTAAGGAAGTAAAAGATAGTAGGATAGACATGCTTAATAGTGAATATGAGGCATTTAAAATGACTACTGATGAATCTATTCAATCCATGTACACTATATTCAAACACATAACGAATTCTTTAAATACTCTTGGTAAATCTTACCCTACTTATGAGTTGATTAGGAAAATACTTAGGGACTGCCTCTAGTTTGGGAAGCTAAAGCTACTGCAATAGCCGAAGGGAGAAAGTTGAAGGAGATGTATGTTGATAAAATAATTGGATCACTCGTCACGTATGAGCTAGAAATAAATGAGAGGAAGAATAAGCAAATTATAGCAAAGAAAGTTACAACACTTAAGGCATCATCTCACTACTCTAGTCAGGGAAGTGATTTAGAATCGAATGAAAACATGACACTTATCACTGAGAAATTTGGAGAGTTCATGAGAAAGAACAAGAAATACACCATAAAATTCAAGGGCCAGAAAACAAAAAAGGGAGAGTTAAGTAGAAGGAAGCAAAAGGATGATCCTCCCATGTGTTATAACTGAAGATAATTTGGACATATCAAGCCGGATTGTCCCTAGCTAAAGAAAGTGTCTAAGAAGAAGAAGAAGAAGGCTCTAAAGTTGGGTGGGGACACTCATAGTACCAATAGTTCAAAATCTAAATCCAGTGATAACGAGATTGCGAATTTATGTCTGATGGCTCACGATGACCACGAGGTACAATCCTTTTGTTTTGCTATATCTTACTATTCAAGTGATTCAAAAAATGAAAATAGCATGCTTTCTTATGATGAATTGCATCAAAAATATTTGTATACCCTTAAAATGCTTGAGAAAATGAATAAGAAAAATTATGGTTTGAAATTAAAATTGAAAGAATTTTTGAAGTTAGTTGAAAGTCAAAATGAATCTCATGCATCTATCATGAAAGACAAGGATTTGAAAATTGAGGAGTTAGAAAAGAATTTGACAGATAAATCTAAAATTATTGGTAAATTTACAAAAGGTCAAAATAATTTTGAAAAACTCCTAGGAGCTCAAAGAAATTTCCTAGAGAAGGAAGGTCTTGGTTTTAATTGGAAGGAGAATCTAAAACAGAGACATCTCTATATGGGATATTTTGTAAGAGAGTCAAAATCGTATGTTCCAACTAAAGACTATCATAGAAATAATACATGTTTTAAATTTGAGGGATTGGGTCACATAAAATTTGATTGTCCTTTAAAAAATAAAGATGTCAAAATTAAGAAAGTCTAGAAAGTCAAAGGAGAATCTTATATTAACCCCCATGGATCCAAGAAAATTTGGGTACCAAAAGTAGTTATCTAATTATGTCTTACAGATGTGCTTGAGATTGTCCTCCTCAAAGGACAAGTGGTATATAGATAGCGGATGCTCGCGACTTATGATAGGAGATAAAGCTAAATTTGCATATATCATATCCAAAGATGAAGGATTCGTTGCATTTGGGGATAACTCTAAAGGTAAAATCATTGGAGTCGATAAGGTTGGTAAGGAACCTTCACTTGTCATTGATAATGTGTTATTAGTTGATAGATTGAAACATAACTTATTGAGTATAAGTCAACTACATGATAATGGTTATAAAGTATCATTTTAATATGACAAATGCACTGTAGAGAACAAATCTGAAAAAAAAAATATTGTTTATTGCAGATCATCATGAAAATGTTTACACCACTAGCCTTGACAATCTTGCTTTTCAACATGTTACTTGTTTTTCTGCTATAAATGAGATTAATTGGATTTGGCATAGGAGACTAGGACAGGCAAACATGGACTTAACATCGTGAAAGATAAAATTTGTGATGCATGCCAACTAGGAAAACAAGCAAGAACTAGCTTTAAGAAGAAGAAAGTAATTTCTACTACTAGGCCACTTCAAATGCTACACTTAGATTTATTTGGTCGAAACCCAACTCAAAGTTTAGGAGGAAAATCATATGCATTTGTCATAGTTGATGATTATTCAAGATATACATGGGTACTATTTTTAGGTCACAAAGATGAAGCATGTGAACAATTCATAAATTTGTGTAAGAAAATTCAAAATGAAAAGGGTTATACTGTCACTAAAATCCGAGGTGATAGGGGTAGAGAATTTAAAAATCAAAGCATGGAAGACTATTGCAATTCATTAGAAATAGCTCATAATTTTTTCAGCTCCTAGAACACCACAGCAGGATGGTGTAGCTGAAAGAAAGAATAGGTCTATACAAGAAATAGCTAGAAGTAAGCTTAACGAATATAAACTACCCAAGTACTTCTGGGTTGAGGCAGTAAATACCGCCTGCTATGTTCTAAATAGAGTTTTGATTAGAACATCTCTAAATAAGACTCCTTACAAATTATGGAATGACCATAGACCAAACATATCATAATTTCATATCTTTGGTTGTAAATGTTTTGTTCTTAGAGACAACGAACATTTAGGAAAGTTTGATGTGAAATCAGCTGAATGTATCTTTCTAGGGTATGCCTTAGATAGTAAAGCCTACAGAGTATATAATAAAAGAACATTGACCATTATACAATCCATTCATGTAGTATTCGATGAGTCCAATCCCTTATCTAAAAGGACTGATGAAGATGAAATTGAGATAAATAAGGAATTTGAAAAACTGTCTGCTAAAAATGACTCAGAAAAAGAGAAATGAAATTAAGGAACCATCTGCTAAAACCAATCAAATTGAATGAGGTTAATTAACTACCTAGAGAATGGAAGTACATAAAGAGTCATCCCATTGATCAAATAATAGGTGAACCATTATGTGGAGTAGCCACACGATCCTCACTTAGGAATATAAATAGTCATTTTCCCTTTCTGTCTCAAGAAGAACCTAAGAATGTGAGTGAAGCAATTGAGGATGAATCTTGGGTGATGTCCATGCAAGAAGAGTTAAACCAGTTTGAGAGAAATAAAGTATGGACATTAGTTTCTAGACTTAAGGATAAGACAATTATTGGAACAAAATGGATATATAAGAACAAGAAAGATGAACATGGGATAGTCGTTAGAAATAAGGCAAGACCAGTAGCTCAGGGATATAACCAGGAAGAAGGAATAGATTTTGAAGAAACCTTTGCACCTCTAGTTCGAATGGAAGCCATTAGAAAGGTTTAAGCCTATGCTACTTTTAAGGATTTCAAACTGTATAAAATGGATGTCAAAAGCACATTTTTAAATGGCTATATACTCCCAGGTTTTGAAAACCATAAGTATCCAAAACATGTTTATAGACTAACTAAAACCTTGTACAGTTTAAAGCAAGCGCATAAAGCTTGGTATGAAAGGCTAGGTGGTTTTCTACTAGATAATGGATTTATTAGAGGAAAGATAGACACGACACTTTTCATAAAGTCTGTTGACTCTATGAGTCCAATCCGGTTTTAATAATGACAAATCACTTGGTATTTAATCTGTGCATTGAGTTTGTGAACATGAACTATATTAAGCATGCATGGAAGGATAACGAGTCATGGAAACCTTAAAGTAAAGCTAACACATCTTGACAAGATCTATGGAACTCAAAGAGTATGAGAATCAAGATGCAAGCGGCAAAGTGAAGACCCAAGAAAGAGAGCAAATCAGATTTTTAAATTAGAAAAGAAAAATTGAGAAAAATGGCACTTCGGTAACCTGAACTCAACTTCAGTCGCCTGAAGAATTTCTTCGGTAGCCTGAAAATTAAGTTTGATAGCTTGAAGAATTAATGGGAAAAATAGAATCTGGTCAAGGTACTTCAGTTGCCTGAAGTCACCACTTTAGGAGCCTGAACTTCACTTCGGTTGCCTGAAGTCACGGGAAAGTTTAAAATTCAAATTTTTATTAATAGATCTTGCAAGCTTTTTCTTTCTTCCACTGGTTGAGATCAATCCTACGGCCAAGACACTATAAATATTGAATATCTAAACCCTATAACGAAGCTAAGACACAAGAAAAGAAGAACACATCTTATTGAAAGAGAATAGAGAAACTTGAGCTGATTGATATACGATTGCCTGCACTTCATGTTACTCATCATGTTTGAACAAATTGACTCAGAAAATCAGGAGGGAACTTATGTATACATTTTGTATTTCATCTTGGTATTGAGGTTTAGTGATTCAAGTTTTTTTTTTTTTTCAAGAGCTTCTCATCTCATTACTTGCAATTGAATATCTTTAGAGAATTTGATCTTGAGCATTCTTAACCATATAAAGATTTTGTTTAACAAGTTCATTACTTGAAAAATTTTACTTTGTCATTGGGCTATATATTTTTCAAAGAACCACTCATTTAGAAATCTATAGTTAAAATGTGCTGAGTGATAGAGAGTAAGTAAATGTTATACCTAGATAATATCACTGTTTGGTAAAAGATTTGTTTTTCTTCATTTGTTTAAAAGAATTGATTCTAGTGTGTGGTAGTTAAAGGATCTATATTTTAGATATATTAATGCTTAATTAAATATCCTTGGTTTTTATAAATATACATTTTATTGAGGGACATTTTTCTGATCAACAATATATTCAGTTTGTGAATGTTGAACATCATTATATATACATATATATATATATATATATATATATATATATATATATATATAATTGCATATAACAAAGATTGTGTTGAGATTGAATATTTGAAAGGAACCTTTTTGATTGTAATTGATATAATCTTCAAAGCTTTTTGATAAGTTTACAGAAGATATATTTGTGCATTTTAGCAAAGAGAACTCGAATCCTAATATTCTCCAAAATAATAATTTATAAAAATATTTTTGGGAGATTTGATAAAAAGGAATTTTTGTGTTAAAGCATATCATACATAAATGATTGTATCGTTTGCTACATTCTGAGTTTCAAGTTATATCATATGTTAATGTATTAGAAATTTGAATTGTACTTACGAGCTTTTGTTGGAAGCAATTTTGAGTGTTTTAGATTTCATTGTATTCATGGTTCAGCTTGTGAACCAGGGTTTGAGGAGGGAGTTGTATCTCTTGTAAGCAGTGGAGTAGGAGGGAGCAGTGCCTCTTGTAAGAAGCAGATTGTAAGGGAAGCTCCGTCCCAATTTAAGGAGCAGAGATTTTAGTGAAATCCTTAAGTGGTTGCTTAAGGCGAGGACGTAGGCCGAGTTGGTTGAACCTCGTAAAAACTGCGTTTGTCTTCTCTCTTCCCTATACTCTTTACTTTCAGCATTACATTTAAATTGGTCGTATTGCATGTGTAGGTTGAATAACATTGCACACAATTAATTGGGTAATAAGAACTCATTAGTAAATTAAATTAAATTTTTTAATAAATCCCTAAAATTAATTAGTTAAATATATAAATAGGGATTGAGTGGTAAATAGATTCAAAGAATTTTAAAATACCCAATGCACCCCCCTCTTAGGATTACACCTAATTTAACAATTGGTATTAGAGCAGGTTTACACAAACTTAATAGTTCTTGTGTAAAAGGATCACATGGCATACATCGGTGTAACTCCATTCGGTGAGGGACACTCATCTACTAGACCACCAATTTTTTGTGGTGTAAATTACACCTATTGGAAATGTAGGATGAACATATATCTATTGAACATAGATTGGAAGATATGGAAAATAGTGACTAAGGGTAATCATATTCCCATGAAAGTAATTGATAAGATTGATGTACCTAAAACTGAAGATGAGTATACAGTGGAAGACTAGAAATCAGTACAAATTAATGCTACTGCAATGAACTTGCTTTTCTATGCATTAGATGTAAATGAATTTAATAGGGTATTGGCATGTAACTCGTCTAAACAAATTTGGGAAAACTTAGAAGTTACATATGAAGGCACTAAGGAAGTCAAGGATAGTAGGATATACATGCTCACCAGTGAATATGAAGCATTTAAAATGACTACTAATGAATCTATACAATCCATGTACACTACATTCACACACATCATTAATTCTTTAAATGCACTTGGAAAGACTTACCCTGCTTATGAGTTGATCAGGAAAATACTCAAGGGATTACCTCTAGTGTGGGAAGCGAAAGCTACGGCAATAGCAAAAGGGAGAAATCTCAAGGCGATGTCGGTGGATGAACTCTTTGGATCGCTCATCACCTATTAGATGGCAATAAATGAGAGGAAGAATGAGCAAAGCAAAGCCAAGAAAACCACAACACTTAAGGCAACATCTCACAGTTCCAGTGAGGAAAGTGACATAGAATCAGATGACGAGATGGCCTTGCTTACAAAGACGGTCGTAAAGTCCTTGAAAAAGAATAAGAAGTTCAACAGAAAATTCTGAAATCCTAAATCAGAAAGAGGAGAGTATAGCATGAAGAAAAATAAGGAGGATCCACCAACATGGTACAACTGCCGAGAGGTTGGACACATCAAGCCTAAGTGTCCTAAACTAATGAAAGCCTCAAAGAAAAAGAAGAAGGCGCTGAAAGTCGGCTGGGATGCACACAACAATAGTTGTTCAGAATATGAATCCAGTGATGATGAGGTTGCCAATTTGTGTCTAATGTCACATGATGACATTGAGGTACAATCATCTTTTTCATCATCTTCGTATTATTCTAGTGATTCTGAAAATGAAAATGATATGATTTCATATGATGAGCTAAAACAAGAATATCTATACTCTATTAAAATTCTTGAGAAGAAAACAAAGAAAATTTTTGAGTTGAGAAGCAAAGTCAAAAAACTTTCAAATCTAGTTGAACGCCAAAATGAATCCCATGCATCTTTCATAAAAGATAAAGATTTGAAAATTGAGAAGTTAAAAAAGGATTTGAAAGATAAATTTGAAATTATTTGTAAATTTACTGAAGGACAAACAATTTTGAAA
Source organism: Malania oleifera (assembly GCF_029873635.1). Classification (NCBI taxonomy): domain Eukaryota; kingdom Viridiplantae; phylum Streptophyta; class Magnoliopsida; order Santalales; family Ximeniaceae; genus Malania; species Malania oleifera. The sequence goes on along the minus strand of NC_080417.1, from coordinate 55,099,356 downwards.
AGTTTCTAGGATCTCAAAGAAAATCCCTAGAAAAGGAAGGGCTCGATTTTAATGGAAAGGAAAATCTAAAGAAAAGACATCTTTACATAGGTTATTTTAGAAGAAAGTCAAAGCCATATGTTCCAACTAAAAATTATTATGGAAATAACACATGCTTTAAATGTTGAAGGTTGGGTCACATAAAATTCGACTATCCTTTCAAAAATAAAGATGTTAAAATCAAGAAAGAATGAAGAGTCAAAGGAGAACATAGCACTAACCCCCTGGACTCAAGAAATCGGGGTACCAAAGTGACCGATGCAAACTGCAAGTGCACAGTATCATAGTTTTATAATATAATGATGTGTAGAGTATCGTCCTCAAGGATTGATGTCTTAATTTTACCAAGTACCGAAATTTTACTAACCTTGATTTTATTTAGAAAAATTAATAATTTTAGATTGCGAAATTTAAACAAAGCTACTTTAAATAAACTATTCACGAGAATTTAAAACTGGATACCACGTGTCAAATTGATGATGATGAAAATTTCTAGGAAACCAATTTCACCTAGTTTCTCACTATGCTTTACTCATGTAGCTAATTCAACTTCGTTTTCTCTGTTTGTTAGCAAATCACCAATTTTTCGAAAAGCCTCTTTCGATAGTCAATCAGAACCTATTCTTGTTTATTATTTAACATAAGAGTATGCAAATTAATAATGCAAGAATGCAGTAAGACCCTTGATTTTTAATGCTACGTAGGTTCACACAAGTATTTCGATCTCTATATTTACTTACACTGAATTATCCAAGATCTATCCTATAATCCCCCCTTTCGGTAGCAAATCATAAAACTAAAATCATTTAATTAATGGTTAGTTAATTAAAAGCATTAGACACATAATAACTTAAACAAACATTAATGAAAACTACTTTAGATTAGCATCAAAGAGCAAGTATAGTTCGAAACTGGCTACATCGTTTTCCTAGAATACAAAAATTTAGTTCATTCCAAAAATTAAATCCAACATAACAGATTTTACCATATTTTCTTCTATTTGGAGAGCACAGGAAAGATCAACACTCGCAACACCGCCGTCGCATGTCACGAATACACCAAACACCGCCCTTGTTTGCCGCCTTACGATTCTAAAAATATATTATTTTTGCATTTCTCCAACTCTCCTTTGCTGGCTGTGTGTGTATCTTCGCAACACCATTAAAAGAAAACCACAAGAAAGCTCCCAAAAAAATAATTTTTCAAAAAAACTGTGTGTGGTTCGGTCTCCCTTCAGTGTCTCACCCAAAAAAATAAATAAATTCTTTTTTTCTCCAATATGGTGCTGCCTCAATCTCCAGCCCCAGCGCACACTGCCCCCCTCTTCACTTCTTGCGCACGGCTCTCTCCAAAGAAACCCTCTTCTTTGACTTTTTCATTCCTTTCCTTTTGTCTTTCCTTTCTTTGCTTTTCTTTCCTTTCTTTGTACCCAGTGCCTCACCCTGCTGAGATGACCCTGCTGCATGGCCGGGTCACATCTCATTTTTTTTATTTGTTTATTTTTTTTTCTTATTTTGGTTTTTTTTTTTCAAAGGTACACGAACTGCCCTCCTCTTTCAAGCCCACTTTCGACCCTCGTACAACTCGTAACTCTCAAAGCTTAAAACACAAAAGATGTATAACTCTTTTTCATATTTCCTTAGAATTTTGGATTGTCTCGATCAGAACTTGGATGAGAAAGTTGCGCCAAGATTACAAAGAATTGTCGAAATAATCCATAAAACGGCGTATGCTAAATTCACGTTTGATTTCGATCTTGATGCATCCAGTATTTCACAAAATAAAAAACATGAAAATTATAGAAAATTTTCTTGTCTTTCTATGAAACTTTGAATCATCTCAATCGGAGGTTGGATGAGAGAGTTACGTACAGATTGTAAAGTACCATCGGTTTTTAGCTTCCAAGAATTGCTCTACAATAAAAAAAAAAACACCAAAATTTCATACATTACTCAATAAAATCCAAATTTTATAAATGGAACACAATGTTAGAATATTGAGAGTAATTAGGCATTTAAATAAAAAAATATAATTCGTAATACATGAATTAGAACACCTAATTACGCAATTTAAGGGCGTAATCACAAAGCTAGTTGTTTGATTGTATCTTGTAGATATGTATAAGATCAGCATCCTCAAAGATAAATGATATATGGATAGTGGATGTTCACGTCACATGACCGAGGATAAAGCAAAGTTCACATCCATCACACCCAAGGATGAAGGGTTTGTCAATTTTGGAGATAATGTTAAGGGAAGGATCACAGGTGTAGATAAAATTGGTAATAATTCTTCATTAATTATTGATAATGTTTTATTGGTTGATGGTTTAAAGCACAATTTATTGAGCATAAGTCAACTATGTGATAAAGGCTACAAAGTTTCTTTTGAACATGACAAGTGCATAGTTGAACACAAAACTGATAATGAGATACTATTCTTTGCTAAGCAACATGAAAATGTATATACCACAAGTTTTGATAATTTAACTTCACAGAGTTTGACATGCTTCTCTGCTATAAATGAAATTAGCTGGATTTGGCATAGGAGACTAGGACACGCAAACATGGATTTAATCTCAAAACTTGTTAAGACAGAATTAGTTAAGGGGCTGCCTAAGACTATATTTGTGAAAGATAAAATCTGTGATGCATGCCAACTAGGAAAACAAGCAAGAACAAGCTTTAAGAAGAAGAAAGAGATCTCCACTACTAGGCCACTCCAAATGCTACACTTAGACTTATTTGGACCAAATGCAATTCAAAGTTTAGAAGGAAAATCATACGCATTTGTCTTAGTTGATGAATTTTCAAGATTTACATGGGTACTATTCCTAGGCCACAAATATGAAACATGTGAAAAATTCATAAACCTGTGCAAGAAAATCCAAAATGAAAAGGGATATACAATCACTAAAGTTAGAAGTGATAGCGGTAGAAAATTTAAAAATCACGGCATGGAAGACTATTTTAATTCATTAGGGATTGATCATAATTTTTTAACACCTAGAACACCACAATAGAATGGTGTAGTTGAAATGAAAAATAGGTTCATACAAGAAATGGCCAGAATTATGCTTAACGAACATAAACTACCTAAATACTTCTGGGTTGAAGCAGTGAATACCGCCTGCTTTGCGCTAAGTAGACTTCTGATTAGACAATCACTCAATAAGACTCTGTATGAGTTATGGAATGGCCATAGACCAAACATATCATATTTTCATGTATTTGGCTATAAATGTTTTGTGCTTAGAGATAATAAACATTTAGGAAAATTCAATGTAAAATCAGATGAAGGTATCTTCCTAGGGTATGCCTTAGATAGTAAAGCCTATAGAGTGTATAACAAACGAACATTAACGGTTATAGAGTCTATTCATGTATTGTTCGATGAGTCAAATCCCTTCTCCAAAAGAGCTAATGAAGATGAAATTAAGATAAACAAGGAACTTGAGAAACTATCCATTGAGAATATGATTCAGAAAAGATAAATGAACTTAAAGAACCATCCGTTGAAATTGATCGAACTGAAAATGAGGTTAATGAACCACCTAGAGAATAGAAATATATAAAGAGTCATCCTATAGATCAAATAATAGGTGAACCATTACGTGAAGTAGCCACTCAAACCTCACTTAGGAATATGATTAGTCATTTCGCATTTCTATCTCAAGAAGAACCTAAGAATGTGAGTGAAGCTATAGAGGATGAATCATGGGTGTTGTCCATGCAAGAAGAGTTAAATTAATTTGAGAGAAATAAAGTATGGACACTAGTTCCTAGACCTAAGGATAAGTCAATCATTGGAACCAAGTGGATATATAAAAATAAAAAGGATGAACATGGAATAGTTGTGAGAAATAAGGCTAGATTAGTAGCTCAGGGATATAATCAAGAAGAAGATAGAGATTTTTAAGAAACATTTGCACCTGTAGCTAGAATGGAAGCCATTCGAATGCTCTTAGCATATTCAACTTTTAAGGATTTCAAGTTATATCAAATGGACGTCAAAAGCGCATTTTTTAAATGGCTGCATAAATGAAGAAGTGTATGTAGAACAACTCCTAGGCTTTGAAAACCGTAAGAATCCAGATCATTTGTATAGACTAACAAAAGCCTTGTACGGTTTAAAGTAAGCTCCTAGAGCTTGGTATGAAAGGCTAAGCGGTTTTCTATTAGAAAATTGTATTATAAGAGGAAAGATAGATACAACCCAGTTTATAAAGTCTAAGAAAGATGTCATTCTCCTAGTGCAAGTATATGTAGATGACATCATATTTGGCGGTACAAATAAAGAATTGTGTAATGAATTTGCTAATACCATGCAAAATGAATTTGAGATGAGCATGATGGGTGAACTAAATTTCTTCCTAAAACTTCAGATTAAACAAGCAAAACATGGAATATTCATAAATCAATCGAAGTATATTAGAGACCTACTCAAAAAGTTTAATATGGAAGATTGAAAAATACTAGGTACACCTATGAGCGCTTCATTGAAATTAGACAAAGATGAACAAGGTATACCAGCAGATGTCACGCTATGTTGTGGAATGATAGGTAGCTTATTATATCTGACTACCAGTAGACCTAATATAATGTTTAGCGTATGTTTGTGCACAAGATTTCAGTATACACCAAAAAGTCACATTTGTTAGCCATTAAACGAATACTTAGATGCCTAATAGGAACCGTGGAAATTGGATTATGGTATCCTAAGTATACATCTTTTGAGATTATCAGCTATTCAGATGCTGATTTTGCGGGTAGGAAAGTGGATAGGAAAAGAAGGAGTGGTACTTGTCATTTCTTAGGACATTCCTTAGTCTCTTCGTTTTCGAAGAAGCAAAATTAAGTAACTCTTTTCACAGTTGAGGCTGAATACATAGCGGCAGGTAGTTGTTGTGCTCAAACGTTATACATGAAGCAACAACTGAAGGATTTTGGATTAAGTTATGAAACAATCCCTATAAGATGTAATAATACGAGTGCAGTTAGCATCTCAAAGAAACCCATACTACATTCACGAACTAAGCATATAGAGATACGACATCACTTTCTTCGTGATCATGTGCAAAAAGGGGATGTGACACTTGAGTTTGTATGCATAGATGAATAATAGGCAGATATATTCACAAAACCACTTGCGGAGGATAGGCTTATTCAAATTAGGCATGAATTAGGTCTGATGCATAGTCGAGAGGTTGCTTAGAATTATATGAGATAACATAATTTAGGGGGAGCAACGTCACTTAAGATGTAATCACTTGGTATCAAACATCTTTTGGTATCACATTAATTAACATTTGGTATCAAATCAATCAATCGACTTGTATGCACATTCGACATAACATTAGTCCACATTTGGTCTCACATTAATCAATATTCGGTATTCTCACAGAATTGTAGTAACTTATGCATTAGCAAGGGGGATGTTTGATGTAAAAAGGGGAGAAGTAAAATTTTTCCAAGATCAATGGTTGAACAAGATTAAAACTTTAAAATTTCAAAGGGGAGAAAAGCATAAAGGTATGTCCACTCATGTCTTATTATTATTATTATACACCTTCTTGTTGATGTGAAATGGGGGAGAAAAAAAAAGAGCAAAAACAAACTGTTCACTAGATAAATATCAGAAGCAAAGAGAAAAAGGAGCTAAACATTGTTTATTGTTATGCAAAGGGGGAGATATGCAAAGAGAGAAGGATAATAACAAAAACAAAAATTATTGAAACCATATTTCTTCATAAGCATATTTCATATTTCATTTGGATTCAGGCTAAACATTTAGTGTATGAACATGAGCATATTTTTATTCATTGAATATTTGATACATTAATCGAGGGGCAGCCTTATTAGGCATAACCCATTATATATATATATATATATATATATATATATATATATATTGTTTGCTCGTGTATTTGCCATCATCAAAAAGGAGGAGATTGTTGACTCTATGAGTCCAATATGGTTTTGATAATGACAAATCACTTGGTATTTGATTTGTGCATTGAGTTTGTGAACATGAACTATATTAAGCATGCACGGAAGGATAACGAGTCATGGAAGCCTTAAAGTAAAGCTAACATATCTTGGCAAGATCCATGGAACTGAAAGAGTACGAAAATCAAGATACAAGTAGCAAAGTTCAAGAACATCTTGGGAATGGGTATTTAGAACTCATGTACTTACATTTTCATATGATTTAATTTAAGGCTCAACATAACTTAGAATGACTTTAGGATTCATGCTTTTCATGTATATCATTAAGAGACTTTAATGGACTTAGAAATACTTTTAAAATCATGGAAAATTTGTTTTATAAAAGACCGAAGAAAGAGAGTAAAGCAGTTTTTTAAATTAGAAAAGAAAATTTGAGAAAAAGGCACTTCGATAGCCTGAACTCAACTTCACTCGCCTGAAAATTTTTTTTGGTAGCCTAAAGAATTAATGGGAAAAACAGAATCTCATCGAGGTACTTTGGTTGTGTGAATTGGAACTTCGGTGATGTCACCACTTTAGGAGCCTGAACTTCACTTCGGTTGCTTGAAGTCGCTAGAAAGTTTAAAATTCAGATTTTTATTAATAGAACTCGTGAGCTTTTTCTTTGATCCAATGGTTGAGATCAATCCTAAGTCTAAGACACTATAAATATTGAATATCTAAACCCTAGAACGAAGCTAAGACACACAAGAAAAGAAGAACGCATCTTATTGAAAGAGAATAGAGAAACTTGAGCTGATTGATATACGATTTCCTGCACTTCATTCTACTCAGCGTCTTTGAGCAAGTCAACTCAAAAAATCAGAAGGGAACTCACGTATACATTTTGTATTTCATGTTGGTATAGAGGTTTGGTGGTTTAGGTTATTTTTTTTTCAAAGGCTTCTCATCTCATCACTTGCTATTGAATATCTTTAGAGAATTTGATCATGAGCATTCTTAACCATATCGAGATTTTCTTTAACAAGTTCATTACTTGAAAAAGTTTACTTTGTTGTTGAGATATATATTTTTCAAAGAACCACTCATTTAGAAATCTATAGTTAAAATGTGTCGAGTGATAGAGAGTAAGTAAATGTTATATCTAGATAATCACACTGCTTGGTAAAAGATTTGTTTTTCCTCATTGGTTAAAAATAATTGATTCTAGTGTGTGGTTGTTAAAGGATCTATAATTTAGATATATTAACGCTTGATTAAATATCCTTGGTTTTTATAAATATACATTTTATTGAGGGATATTTTTCTGAACAACAATATATTCAGTTTGTGAGTGTTGAACATCATTATTTATATATATATATATATATATATATATATATATATATACATACTTGAATATAACAAAGATTGTGTTGAGATTGAATATTTGAAAGGAACCTTTTTTATTGTAATCGATATATTCTTCAAAGCTTTTTGATAAGTTCACAAAATATATATTTGTGCATTTTTGCAAAGAGAACTCGAATCCTAATATTCTCCAAAGTATTGATTTATAAAAATATTTTTGGGAGATTTGATAAAAAAGAATTTGTGTGTTGAAGCATATCATACATAAACGATTGTATTGTTTCCAACATTCTGTACTTCAAGTTATATCATAGGTTAATGTATTAGGAATTTGAATTGTACTCACAAACTTTTGTTAGAAGCAAATTTGAGTGTTTCAGATTTTATTGTATTCATGGTTCGGCTTGTGAACCGGGGTTTAAGGAGAGAGTTGTATCTCTTGTAAGCAGTGGAGTAGGAGGGAGTTGTGCCTCTTGTAAGTAGTAGATTGTAAGGGAAGCTCCGTCTAAATTTAAGGAGCACGGATTTTAGTGAAATCCTTGAGTGGTTGCTCAAGGCGAGGACGTAGGCTGAGTTGGCTGAACTTAGTAAAAACTGTGTTTGTCTTCTCTCTTCCCTATACTCTTTACTTTCAGCATTAAATTTAAATTGGCCGTATTGCAAGTGTAGGTTGAATAAGATTGCACACAATTAATTGGGTAATAAGAACTCATTGGTAAATTAAATTTAGTTTTGTAATAAATCCCTGAAATTGATTAGTTAAATATACAAATAGGGATTAAGTGGTAAATAGATTCAAAATTTTTTTAAAATACCCAATTCACCCCCTCCTAGGATTACACATAATTCAACAAAGTCTAAGAAAGATGATATGCTCCTTGTTCAAGTATACGTAGATGATATCATATTTCGAGTAACAATTTAAAACTTGTGCAATGAGTTTGCAAGCACTATGCAAAATGAATTTGGGATGAGTATGATGGGTGAACTAAATTTCTTCCTAGAACTTTAGATCAAACAAGCGAAACATGGAATTTTTATAAATCAATCGAAGCACATTAGAGATCTGCTCAAAAATTTTAATATGGAAGATGGAAAAATACTAGGGACACCTATGAGCTCTTCCTTGAAATTAGACAAAGATTAACCAGGTATACCAGTAGATGTAAAGATCTATTATGGAATGATCAGTAGCTTACTATATCTGATTGCTAGAAGACCTAACATAATGTTCAGAGTATGTTTGGGCGCAAGATTTCAGGGTGCACCAAAAGAGTCACATTTGTTAGCTATCAAACGAATTCTTAGATACCCGATACGAACTATTGAACTGGCTTATGGTATCCTAAGTATACATCCTTTGAGATTATCAGCTATTCAGATGCTAATTTTGCTAGTAGCAAAGTGGATAGGAAGAGCACGAGTGGCACATGTCATTTCTTAGGACATTTTTTAGTCTCTAGTTTTTTCGAGAAGCAGAATTCAATTCCTCCTTCCATAGCTAAGGCATAATACATAGCGGCAGAAAGTTGTTGTTCTTAAATGTTGTACATGGAGCAACAATTGACGAATTTTGGATTAAGCTATGATACAATTCCTATAAGATGTGAAAATATGAGTGCAATAAACATCTCAAAGAATCCTATATTACATTCACGAACTAAATATATAGAAATTAGACATCATTTTCATTGTGATCATGTGCGAAAAAGAGATGTGACATATGAGTTTGTATGCACAGATGAACAAAGGGCAGACATATTCATGAAACCACTTGTTGAGGATAGGTTTATCCAAATCAGATGTGAATTAGGCTTGATGAATAGTCGAGTTGTTGCTTAGAATTATATTAAATTACATAATTCAGGGGAGCAACATCAATTAATATTCACAATTGGTTATAAATTTCAAATTCGGCTCATTTGTTCCCATTTGGTATCACATTTGTTCACATTTGGTATTAAACTCATATCATAATGAGTGCATGTTAACTGACACATGTTAACCCTCACATAACCTTTGAACTTTAGTAACTATTTTTACTTATCCATGTATGTGAAATTTTACACACTATGTACGTTCACATTGCAATTTAATTCAACAACACAATTTTAATTTTTTTTTTTGCATTAGCAAGGGGGAGAAGTAAATTGAATTAAGATAGGGAGACATATTTCACAGTACAATGTTTAAAATCCGAAGGTTGCATATTTTAAAAGATTGAGATTTAATTATGTCCAAACATTTTTGTAATATACCTTTTTGTCGATGTCAAAAGGGGGAGAAGAATATAAGGTTATAGTAAAAATAGTTGGCAAAAGTACGTTAAGTATACGAGTACATAAGTTATACGTGCAAAACAATTGCCTATTTTCAATTGTGTATGAGCATATTTCATATGATTGAATATTTGATTGTGCATTATTTGAGGGGGAGCCTTGTTAGGCGTAACCCATTTTATACTTTTGTTTGTGTATTTGTCATCATAAAAAAAGGGGAGATTGTTGACTCTATGAGTCAAATCCAGTTTTGATAATGACAAATCACTTGTTATTTGATTTGTGCATTGATAATGTGAGCAGGAACATTACTTAACATGCACGGAAGGTGATGAAATCATGGAAGCCACTAGGATTAAAGCATATATATATATATATATATATATATATATATATATATATATATATATCCAGGCATAAGCTATGGAACTAAGAAGAGTATGAAAATGAAGATGCAAGCATCTTACGCAAGCATCAAGTTCAAGATTGTCATGGGAATGGGTATTTACAATTGATGTATGTGCATATTTTATATAATATAGCTAGAAGCTCAAAATATATACACATTCATCTCTTGAAAACCTTCTAGGGTTAAATATGGATTTAGAGAACTTATTTTTAAACCTTAGAGATGTTTATAAGAGGTTAAAGTAAGAGAGCTCAAATGATTTTGAAAAACTAAACTGAAAATTTTGAAGTGGGTCTACCCAGACGACTGAGGATTACCCTTAGAAGTCTGAAGATTCAACTTCAGATAACTGAAGTTTTTCTTCAGACGTCCAAAGAATTTCCTCAAAAGACTGAAGAATTAGTTCAGTTATCCGAAGATTTAATTACTGAAACACATAATAGGCAGAACACCCTCATACATCTGAACCTTCAGTTCAGTCGCCTGAACTAGGACTTCAAAAGACTAAGCCCTCATTTCAGTCGTATGACCCTGTGTCAAGACTATAATTTTCAGTGTTTTAAGGAATATCAGACGTCTTAACTTGAATCCTCAGTCGTCTGAACCTGCGAGAAGTTTAAAAATATGATCTTTAGCAAGAGAACACGCGGGTTATACACTTGATCAAATTGATCCAACGGTCAGAACTTATCCTAAGGCCAAGATTACCTATATAGTCAACCTCTAAACCCTAGTGCCTTAACTTTTGTAATAGAATTGGGAGCCTTAAACATATACACATCTCTAAACATTGTTCAACTTATTGCTAAGTTCTTGTTTGCGATTTTAAAGTGTTTACATCACATTAAAGCTTGGGCTACGTTGATTTTCAAAAGGGGTTCCAGCAACTATTGTGCAAACAACTTTGGTATTGAGGTTTGGGGATCAAACTAAGTGTTTGCCTATTCTCAAAGAGTTTTTCATCTCACAAACTTATCATTGAATATTCATTTTGAGAAGTTAATCTTCTTGAGTTGTTATCTCTCTCTCTCTCCCTCTCTCTCTCTCTCTATATATATATATATATGTATGTATGTATGTATGTATTTGTGGAAGATCACTACCTGAGAAAAGCTTTTGTTTAAAACTAAATTCTTGAAGAAAGTTTTAAATATATCTTCATTCAAAAGGTTGCTATTTGATTAGTGTAAGAAGTATTTGATTACAAATCCTAAGAACCTTTAAATACATATTATTGAGGGATATTATTTTTCAAACATAGTGTTTAAATATTTTCTATATTCAAAGTTGTTTATTTATTCAAAGATCCAACGTTATAGATTATTGATAGCAAGAATATAGATCTGCGCATTATCAAAGATTATTTTTGAAAGGATCTTGTTTTCTAATATTACTTAAAGTATTCTGAAATCGAACCTTATTTTTTCTCCAAAACATTTATTTATAAAATAATAATTGGGAGATATTGATTTAAAGGATTGATTTATAAAGCATATCATTCATATAATGATATCATCATTAAATACATACTGAGTTTTATCATAAGAATATGTGTTAGATTTTCCAATGTACTCACTAGCTTTGTTAGAAGCAATATTGAGTTTTTGCATATTTGAAATTTTATATTGTAATCACGGTTCACATTGTGAACCCAGTGAGGAGGAAGTTGTGCCTCTTGTAAGCAGCAGATTGTAAGGGAAGCTTCATCCTGGTTAAAGGAGTAGGGATTTAGTGGAATCCTGAAGTGGGTTGCTCAAGGTGAGGATGTAGGCCTGGTTGGCTGAACCTCATAAAATCGTGTTTGCCTTCTCTCTTCCCTTATCTTTTTAATTTCTGCTCGCATTTCATTATTAGCTTTTGCATGTTTGTAAGTTGAGTAATATTACGTGCACTTGATAATTAATTAGGTATAATTGGATTTATTGAGATAATAATCGAAAATAAATTCAAGCCCTTGCAATTCTTTTGTTAAATATTAAAATAGGGACTTTCTAAGAAAATACCAATTGTGCAAATAAATATAATATGTGAAAATTAAATCATGCGCAGTATTCACAATCTATTCAACATAACATACATACGCAGGAATATAAAGTGCACGAAATTAAAAGCAGACACACGATATGTTATCGGGGTTCAGCCAATACTGCCTATGTCCCCGCCTCAAGCTCACAATGAATAAGATTCTAATAAGTTGCTCACTTTTGGGTGGAGCGACACCATTTACAACACCTTACCAAGATGGTGCACCTAGCTCTCCTAACTGGGTATGAATCAGTCTAGTGCTCTCTTGACCGGGTTTGAGTAAGTTCAGGACTGTTCATAGGGTTAGTCTCCCTCTTCCGATAACTCGTCAGGAATACAACAGATAATCAAATAAAATATTTTTCGTATAACAATGAATGTTTTTATACTAAGCAGGTGTGTACACAGTATGCACAATGCCTTCATGTATGATATGAAATGAAGCTCAATGTGAGTATGGTGATTTTCTCACTAAAATAATCATTAAATATATATATATATATATATATATATATATATATATATATATATATAATGGATGCTCAAGGATTTAAACCCTAAAAAAATATTTTTTCAAATATGTTTTTCCCAAATAAAGTGTAGGAGAATCTAGGGTTTTTGCTCACAAATGAACTTGCAAAAATAGTATGTGTGAGTGTAAGCACGATTGCAATAATACTTTTCTAGCACAAATTATATGTGCTAAAGTCTTTCAAAAATAACTAATATAAATTTTCTCTCAATAATATTTATCAATAAAATATATGGGATATCCAAGAAGCTAACTCTCAAAAATAAGTTTTCACAAATAAAAAACAAGTGAGAGTATAAGCTTTGGCTGGAGAAAATAAATGCCCAAAGATTAATCAATTGCTCTCTTCAAAATGATTTTAAAACAAGGAGTGTAAGAGAGTATAAGTAGTGTGCTTTGAAAAGATTGGAAGAATTTGAGCAATAAGAGGAGTATGAGTATAAAAAAATTTATAGAATTTTTCTTAATGATTTTTTCTAATCTTCTAATTAAGACAAATGAAGGGGTATATATAGATTTTACAAAAATTATAACCATTGGGGACATGGAGGTCACTTTAGAAAAAGATTAATGATGTTTAATTAAACTTAACCTCATTTACCTTCGGTAAAAAATTGACCAACTCAAGAGGTTCGATTGACTATATTCAAGGTTTTGTCGACCACATTACTGAGTTTAGTCGACCATGACACTTTTGAACTGCAGATATGGTCAACCTATATGAAGGCAATTTTGAACCTTTCATAGGTTCGGTCGACCATGGCTAAGGTTCGGTTGACTATCTTTGAGGTTCGGTCAACCAAGGCTATTTTGAACTATGAGTTTAGTTGACCAAGTTGGTGGAAAAGTGAATTTTATAGTTTGGTCGACCGAGGATGGTACGTTCAAAACCAAACGGTTGACCGAGTGAAGTCAACATGTTGATTTCTGACGGTTCGGTTGACCAAGGCATTTATAATGCCAAGGGTACGATCGACCGAAACTTTGACTTTGGTCAACTTCTTAGTTTGGTCGACCAAGGTCAAATGACCTTGCGATGGTTGGTCAACCGAGGCAAATTTTGCCCCTAATTTTGACCTTTCACAAAATTTCCCTTTAAATGAATGAGTTTGGTTTTTAAGTGAGGGATTTTTCCATGAAATATTTTGTGTGCTAAGGTCAGTTATGGTCCTTGTTTGGTTCCCTATGGTCGAGGCTTTTGAATTAGGCCAAAAAATCCAACATTGGTCGACCTTCGTTTTAGCCCTAATCTTTGACCCTAACTAATTAGTTATTTAAGAAAAGAGTTTTTGTGAAAAGCGCTGGTCCCTAGGGTCAGTCTACAGCCATCCTAAGCTTATCATATATATCATGCATGCCATGCATTATTACAGACCAAAATATAAACTAAATGCAATACAATAAAATTAAATGTCTTCTTCTTGAACTTTTGTGTTTCACTTCATGGAGTACGCCAGGTGTGTGTGCATTAAGATCCATCTTGACTTCTATTTCTCTTATTCCTTATGTGTGTCTTGAAATATGAACCTGGTTGCAAACTAAATACACACATGAGATACATATGCTTTATCAACATCAAAATAGGGATCAAACTCAAAAAGTCAACATATTTATAGCAAATGTAATGTCAGGTCTTATACAATTGGCTAGATACATTAGAGAGCAAATAGCAATTAAATATGGTACTTCAAGACCAAGTTATTCCTCCCCCTCCTCATAAGGTCAAAATTGTTCTTTCTTAACATAATCACACCATCATTGGAGATCTCAAAGGATGAATTTTGGCCATATAGAATTATCTTAATTCCTTTTCGATATATTTAGATTGATAAATAAGAATTTCACCATTTACATGTTCAATTTGTAAGCCAAGACAATATTTTATCTTTCCCAAATTTTTATCTCAAATTCAGCCATTAGTAATTTTAGTGAGCTCCTTAGGAGTCCCAACTAACTTCAAATTATCAACATAAACAACAATTCTAGTAAATCTAGATTTTGATAAAAACGCATGGAAAATTTGGATATTTTATGAATCCTTTTTTCACAAGGTACTCAATTGATTGTACCACATGCATCCAAATTGCTTTAATGCATATAAGGAACATTGGAGTTTAACTGAACATAAATTTTTAGATTTTGCTTCAAGAAATTTAAATCCTTCAGATATTTTTCATATAAATTTCACTATGCTACGATCCATATAGGTATGCTATTACTATATCCATAAGACGCATGCTCAGTCGTTCAGCGACAACTAGCCCAATTAAGAATGTGAAAGTAATTCCATCCATTACGGGCAAAATATGTCTCCTCATAATCAATTTTGGGTTTCTGCGAGAAACCTTGTGCCACAAGCCTTGATTTATATTAAGTATTTCATTATTTTCATTTCTCTTGCGCACAAATATTGTTTTATATCCAATGAGTTTGACATATTTGGGCGTCTGGACTATAGGTCAAAAAACTTCTCTTTTTGATAGAGAGTTTAATTCTGATGTGATAACCTATTTCCATTTTGGCCAATCACTTCTATATTGACACTCATTAACAGATTTAGGTTTAGGATCCTTATTACTTATGGTAATTTTATTACTTTTGATAATGTTATCATTACTTCTAGTAATGTTAATAGCTACTACATATGTAAATGTGTTATTGACAACAAATTTCTTTCTATCTCATATTTCTCCTGTGTAATGAATTGAGATCTCATTATTATTTCCAGTTACCTGTCCTGTCTCAAGGGATATCTCTTCAGGAGGTTTCATAATAGGAATTTCATTTTCAGGAGAAACGGGTTTGTGAATGTCAAATAAATTATCCACCTTTTTAACCTCTTCTGGAGCGTTTATAGATTTAAACTTTCTTCTTCTAACAGTTTTATCTTTTGCACCAATAGGCCTTCTACACTTAACTTGTGGTTTAGGTTCATTAATTGGCTGTTGTCCTTCAGAGATATCAATACGTGCTGGAATATTTGTAACAGGTATATGAGATTTTAATATGACCTTGGTATCTGTAAAAGAATCTAGTAATTGACTTGCATCCTCTTGCAAATATATAATCTTCTGAACATCAAGTTTAATTTGATTTGTGCGAAAGTCTAAATGAGATAAAGTCATGGCATTCTGTATGATTTCATGCTGTGCTTCAGGCACTGATTTTTCTCTCCCTAATGTAGGGAATACTGCTTTATTGAAATGACAATTAATTTCCCGTTGGAGCAAGCAGTACATATGAAATCATTTGATAAAAGAATCTTCTGATTCTTTAGTAAATGACCATGTGACTTTTCAATGACTCTTCGCATCGTTACATCTCCAGGATGTCAAAGATAATCATGCCAAAGTGTAAATAACTTTGGGTCATTGCACTTCTGATGCAAGACATTATATGATTTTACTACTTTTATTTTTTAATAATACAAACTAGAAAATAAAGTTTGCAGTTTTTCTAAAACTTTGTTTCTTCCAAAAACAATATAAGTAATATAAAAAAAATTCTTTACTACCTTCATTTGTAGTTTCAATGTGATATCTATTGAGTTTTAAATCTTTAAAGCTTAACAAATTTCTTGAATATAAAGGTTCATCAATTTGTAGTAACATTGGGTAACTTTATATTAGCTCTTTCGGAGCCTTCATTCAGAATTGTAAAACCTGATATTGTATTAAAATTTGTTGAAGATATATTCAAATAATTGAAATATTTTATATCACGAATAATTGTGTGTTGTAGTAGTGTTAGCTAAACGAACGCCTTCCAAAGACATCTTAGAATCGATACAAGTTTTAAGACAATTCACACTACAACACATATTCAAAAAACCCATTATTATAATTGAGCATAGCAATTATAATTACAATAATAAATCTAAATATAATATTTCTTACTTTATATCTTTAAATATTGCATCATTATTTTGATTTGTAAGAAAATCAACAAAATTTATACTTCTTTATTATTTTCCTTTATAGAGGCTTGGTATAGATCTATCAAATGTCTGGGCGTACGATAGGTACATAACCAATGACCTTTTTGTCCCACATCTGTAGTATTCATTTCCATGATGGCTAGGTTATTGATTTTGATCATTATCCTGTTATGGGGTCCATCCCTCTTCTGGGCCTTATTACTCTTCTAGGGGTCATCCCTCTTCTGGGGGATTATAACCTCACGTCAATGCCAGTGGCTATTTCGACCATGGCTACAACCATACTTGCAGCCTCGTCCTCTACCACGAGACGTGTTCATATTCACTTCAGGGAATAGGATTGAACGAATTAGACAAGTTTGATGATATTTTATCAAAAGCTCGATTGTTTACCAGTTTTAATTATGACAAATACTCATTTTATCTAATAAGTGTTTGAGATTTTGTGCAGGAACTTAAATTGTCAGATCATAATGCACATGGAAGGAGTAAAGCTTGAAGACCAAATTTCCATTAAAGACTAAATTTTTTATGTTGTATTATAATTCATTTTTGTAATTGGTCTGTAATAGTAATTAGGGCTTTCTGTATGTCATAATCACACACATCACATGCATGTTTTAATACTTAAGCTAATAATGCTCATAATACGAATGACCTTAGAAAAACCTTAGGGTACACTAGATTTTTTCGGTGTCTTCAAAAGGACCCAAAAATGATCCTATCACAATCATCATTGCACCTATGAATGTTAGGCACTTGAATAGGGTTTGTGTGAATCATAACAGGACCGAAATGCACACTTTGTGCACTTTTGGTCGACCAACCTTGGCAATTCATTCTGCCCTGGTCGATCGAACACAGGTCCAGGTCAATGGTTGACTAATGCCCCGATCGACCAAACCATTGTAGTTCAAATCCCCTAGTCGACCTAAACCTTATGAGGTCAACAATTTCACCACCTGGTCGATCGAGCCAAAATTGAATATGAACTACCTGGTCGACCAAGTGTCCTCACGAGAAATCCCAACTGTCTGGTTGACCGAACCATTTAGTTCAAAATGGCTTGGTCGACATAACCTCGAATAAATGGAAAAATCGCCTCGAACATACTCGTCCGGTCGACCTAGTCCCCAGTTCAAAAATGGCCTGGTCGATCGAACCATATGAACTTCGATCGACCTAAAAGGTTTTTGGTCGACCAGACCTCTTGTCTTGCCCTGATTTTTTATCGTGGTTAAAATATTTTAAACAGGGTTAATTATTTTAAAATGATTTAAAACTTTTATAATTATTCCCAATAGGTCCCTAACTGTTATATTTCTAGGGGTGTCTATAAATACCCTCTCATTTGGAATAATTAGCATGGGATTAGCCACTTTGATTATGAGAGATTCTCTGAAATTCCCAAAACCTATAATACTCATATCTAAGCCCCAACCACTCATACTTACCTTCTATTATTGCCTATATCATTTGTAGGTTAATTGAGTGTTTGTGTTGAAAGGTTTGCTCCCCTTGTTTGATGATTATTTGATATTAATTTTCTTAAGAGCTAAACCTAAGTATTCTTAGGAGAATTTGTTAATAAGTCTCTCCTAAGAAGACTTGTGTTAAACTTTTGAGTACTGCATATCCATTGCAATATCTTGTGAAGTTTGTATTTGTTTGTGCATTACAAAATCTCTTCAAAACATTTCCAAATATCTTGCGGGATTTATTTTGATATAACTTTGAAAAAATATTTGTTTATGTGATAGTGATTTTTTTTGTAATATTCACTTACTCATATATTATTTGCTAAATACAAAGATTACACATCTTTGCAAACCAAGCATATACATTATTTGATATTTACATACTTGAGACATCCTGTTGATTGAAATATTTGAGACTTGATATCTTTGTGTGAACTTATTGATTGAATATCTTGAGATACAAAGATTGCTTGTTGATACTCTCACGCAGTCATCACACTGATAGAAAATATATTTGGGAGCTAAAACATTATACCACACTAAGCTTACATATTAAATCATACTGTGGTGTATGTAATTGTGCGTAGTTGGGTACATATCTGCTTAACTTGAAAGAATAATCACTGTACCATTTCATTAATTGAGTGAATCAATTGTATTTCTTGGCACGGGACTGAAGAGGGAGGCTAGTCCTAGAATAGTCCTAGATTGGCTTAGAATCGGTTTGGAAAGCTAAGTGCGTAATCCTGTTAAGGCGTGTAGGTTGAGGTTAGCCCCACTAATTGAACTGGTTAAGATTTAGGTCAGCCTTGTGCTAATTAATTTGGTTATAATCGGTACTGCTCGACCCTTAAATGAGTTATTAGTGGAATCCTCGAGCTTGTGTGCTAGAGGTGGGGACGTAGGCATAGTTGGCTGAACCCCGATAACATACCATGTGTTTGTTCATATTTTTCGCACTTTATATTTACCGCATATGTATGTTATTATGTGAATGATGCGCTTGATTTGAATTTATGTATATTATATTTATCAGCGTATTTGGAACTGCATAGAAAGACCGTAGGTTGTAATATTCTGTTAACATCTAGCTCAACCTAGGAGAAAAGTTTAAAATTTCAATTCACCGCCCCCCCCCCCCCCCCCTCTATTGGGAATACACCAATTCTAACAATTGGTATCAGAGCCTCCTTGCCCTAGACTCAAACATTTTTGTAGAAAGATTGCAATGGATCACTTTGGCGTATCCCTATTCAGTGAGAGACAATCACTTTCTAGTCCTCCATTATTTTGTGGTGTCGATTACACCACGTGAAAAGTTAGAATGACCATATTTTTGAAATCTATGAACTGGAGGATCTGGCTTGTGACTGCTAAAGGAAGACGTGCACAAATAAATGAAAATGATTTTAATATGACTAATTCTAATGCTAGGGACATGTTATGTCTTGCATTAGATTCTGATATTTTTGTTGAGTTTGTGACATGTCAGACTGCAAAATAAATCTGGGTTGAACTAGAAAAGAAATATAGAGAATTCCAAGAGAAAGAGATCACTCCTCCGAATGCTCCTCGTTCAAAAAATTAGGAGGAGGTAAATCATAAGCATATAACATTTTCAGTTAATGAGGTATATAATTCCCATTCTATCTCTTTTGATGATACCTGTGCTAAATGGTATATTGTGTCACATGCTGAATCATTTATTGAACATAATGATAGTTCTATTAATATTGCATGTGATGATTCATCTGTTGATTCCTATAATATATTTCATGATGAATTCAGATGTTTCTTGTGATGATGGTATGAATGAATGCAATGATTCATGTGTCTTTCAATTTAAGAAATCATGTGATGAATCATTTGATGAGATGCCTTCATATGGAAAGCTAGAAAATACCTCATTTAAAATGCATAGAATTCTAGTTTAAATATAAAAGAAGAAAACAATTTTGAAAGATGAAAATGAAAAGGTGGCAAAGCATTTAAATGATTTGAACGAATATTGGGCCACACTAGAAAGGAGAAAAATGGAGAAGGTTTTGAAAATTATTTGGTCAGAAAGAAAAAGTAAAAATTATTCTTAAATGTTTTTCAAATCCCCAAGTGATAAAGACAACCTAAACAACCCCTTTGAACCTAAAAAGAAAACTCGTTTCTAAAAGGGTTTAGGTTGCTTACATAGGACCAACAGTCTAGCCTCACTGAAGAAAAATGGAATAAATAAGCACAATCCTTTACGTATATTTAATACTTGCTTATTTTGCAAAACTATGTGGCACATATGGTTTAATTTCTTACTTCGAAGTGCCAGAGGTTTAGAAAAGGAAATGAAATGGATAATCAGTGAAGCAAACCCCATAGGAATTAAGGAAAAACGGATTCAAATAGAAACTATACTCTAGTTATCTTTCCTTTCTTCCTAGGCTTAGGCGTTGTAATTACTGTAGGTTTGGGAAGTGATTGATGCTTAAAATAAAACTCTTAGTACACACACTCACTAAGCCATCTTGTTTTACTAAGACTTTTATCCACTTCAAAATGGACATGGCATCTATGCCTAGTACTTAATTCCAAATGCTTAACCCATGCTAACATGAAAATCTCAAAAGTTAAGCAACTGTTGTCCATTGCAAAAGTCTGTGGTTTAGGGAATCCATCTCACACTATATACCATATTATCCTAAACCCATTTTTGAACCTGACGCCTTGAACAAGAAGAAGTCATCACTCTAGGTGTAAGCACGAGTGGTTACAAATTCCTAATCTGACAAGTGCTTGTTATAGGATATCATTCCTAATCAAAATTATAGGCATCCACTAGGGAAGTATTCCTTTTTAGTTTAAATTGTAAACCCTTTTATTTTGATTTATCCAATCCATAGGAAATCCTCACTAAACCATGATCATAATCGGTGAGGTTTCACCTATTCCTTGGTTTGTATCCTTGCTCCCCTATGCCATCATTTCTGAAGGATACTCTCCAATCACCAAAAAGCATTATTTAAGAAAAGTCACATACTCCTTAGTGCTCGGTGCCAAAAAGTTGGGACTCAAAGGGAAGTACGGTCAAAGTAATTGCAAAATTAGGAAGTAATCTACGCTTAATAAGTCAAAATCTTGGTGTGTACCTCAATAGTGTAATATCTCTTCACCAAGCATCCCTAAGAATCATGTTTTTGTTGTAACATATCAAATTTGAACCTAAGGGAGAACTTTGGATCAAAATTAAGCAAAATTAGGAAAATTCACTATCCTCGGTCGACCGAGCATTGTATGAGTAAAGTCTCCCGGTCGACCGAAACACAGTGACTTTGACCATCTTGGTCAATCGAACCTCAATGAACATATCCCCATGGTCGACCGAAAGTTTCAGTTTTCCCTTGGTCAACCAAACATGGATACAGTACTCCCTTCCGGTCGACCGACCATCTCAGTTCAAATTCTCCCCCGATCGACCGAACAATGTCGATGCAAGAAGAACCTCAACCGTCGGTTGACCGTATCTACTTTTGGTCGACTAAGCTATAATATATATATATACTTTCTCCTCGTTTAAGGCTCATTTGCATGAAAATTTTGAGAGATCTTTCACCTTTCCAAAACATTACCAAGAAAACCTTGATTTTGTGCCTCACATCCTTCATCCTGTAGTTATGGCGCACCATAATGAGCACATTGAAGCCCATGATTTAGCGCATGCTGAGGATGAGTACTTCATATCAGAACGGTGCAAGGTCAGATACATATGAAAATTTTGTCCTAAGGAGGCGATATTGGGTAAGTTCCTAGACTTGGATTTTATGAATCAGTATTTTGGCAACGTAATGGACATGTTTGAATACCAAGGCTGGAAAAAATTTATTTCCTGTCAGCTTAGGGGTCATTACCCAACATACGTTAGGCTATTTTATGCAAATTTCGGTTATGATGAAGATGGGTACTTCTCCTGAGTATTGAGGACCGATGTACGTTTCGATGCACAGTACCTCTTAAATGTCCTTGATATTGACCATGGAGACTTTGAGTGCCCAGATGTGGTAAATTCCCGGATCCACGAATAGGAGTTCACAATTGCGACATTTACAAACCTAAACCTATCTTATCCAAGCACGGCCAGCCAAAACCATCCCCTACCGTATAGACAGTTTACATTAGAGGCCAAAGTTGTGCACCACTTGATCACTGATAATGTTCTGCCCAAGGCAGGTTCTAGAGTGCTTTCTAAATTGTTTTATTATGTGATGTCTGTTTTCTCAGAATAAATTAGATCTACCCAGCTTGATAATCTGATGGATGATGGCCAAAATGATTGGCCACCGAATTATAATGCCATACGGGGTATACTGAACAAGTTTTTTAGATCCATTAGAGTCACTCGCTCAAATATGGCTTCACTGAAAAGAAGACGACCTGCTGAAATTTTCTCCGAAGTGACCATGATACTAATGGGGTATGAGCTCGTTGGCAACATCTGGGTGCCTTTTGGGGGTGCAGCAGCATAGGAAGGGGCCTCGTAGGAGCCACCACAGCCCGTGCAGCCATCAAACGTGGATCTTATAGCTGCTATCACTAGTTTGTCTAACTCATTCGTACATTTGGGTGGATAAGTCCAGTCAAACCTACAAGATTTGGCATCGTCATCCACTGCGCTTCGTAAGGAGTTCCAACAGTTGTACATCTCTTTTCCTAGTTGTTTTACTAATCTAGAGAGGTCCATGACAGTTAGCTTCAGTGAGCTGAACGATTGTATTCACGAGATGCAGGATGAGAGAGACAGGATGACCATGGACTTTGACTTTGATTCCAGTGATGGTGGTGAGGGAGGTGATGATGGAGGGGAGTTCTAGACTCTGGAGAACACCCTGCAGATCAGATTGCATGGCCTTGATTTATTTTATATTATTCTATATCATCTGGTTTGTACCTAAATAAAACAACTTTTACTTTTGTTTTGTATTATCATGGCGATACTATCATGTGTTACCCATTTTGATTATGACATATATATCAGTAGTACTTTGATGTGTCTGTGCTTGTGATTAAATGACTGCTCTATTGAAATGCATGATTAGTATAGAATGCCTCCTGAATGACGGATATAGTTGATGAGAATTGCCTACTGGTATGTTATAGGTTATCGCATGCCTTACTCTTGAGATATTGCTTGTTTGAGAATCATTTTTGTGCAGGAAAATTTTGGGAAATGTCCTATTTACAGCGGCATGCTGCCGAATTTTCTATAGACTTTTGCCCAAATGACTAAAACAATACTTTTTTGTGTGTGCAAAATCTCAATATGCCACAGTTGATTCATTTGCATTGAAATGTTACATTCCTTGGAGTTGATTGTGCATATATATACATTTAAAGTAATTGGATCAAAACGCACACTCTTAGGGGGGGGGGAGTCACTTAACATTAAAGTCATTAAGCCTTGAGAAACAAATATGTATTCTTAATGGTATATTTGTAACACTTTTTACTAGGCCATCATGCTCTCGTTGCTATGTATTTCTTGAAAATATGGATTTGTTTTGGCCACAAACATGATTATGATAAAATTGAGTTTAAAATATTTTTGAAAGGATGAGTGAAAACCTAAAGAAAATTAAAATCTCATCTTCACATAATCATCAGCTATTTAAGGAATCTTGAGTGGAATTTACAAGTCTAACTAACCTATAAGTGTTGGTATTTTCCATTGGTTTAGACTTTGAAAAGTGACTCATGTGTATGTGTGCACACTTCATATTTTTGTACCATGATTATATTGGTTATCATTTGTGATGCACAATTTGTCCACTTCATGATCATATTGAAATCTCATTTGATTGTTGGACCATATTGAACTGTTTGAGTAGTTGTGGATAAACTGTTAGGAAATATTTTAACTCAAACAGGTTACAATTATACAAGATTCATTTTGGAAAGTCCAATTTACATACGACACTCCGCTGAAATTTTTCTAAATCATTCCAAAATTCTTCTTGTATAACTGCAATACTTATCCATTGCCTAGAGTCTTAACTCAACTGGCCATTTTTGCTGTTGCCAAAAGGGGGAGATGGAAAGGGGTAAAAATAATGGGAAAACTGTTTATTTAAAAATAAATTGGATGCATATTGTGAGGGGGAGCCTTCTTGGGCTTAACCCTATATTTTTTCTTGTCGTATTTGTCATCATAAAAAAGGAGGACATTGTTGACCTTATAAGGTCACGCTCAGTTTTGATTATGAAAAATACTCATTTTATCTAACAAGTGTTTGAAATTTTGTTTAGGAACTTAAATTGTCAGATCAAAATGCACATGGAACAAGTAAAGCTTGAAAACCAAATTTCCATTAAAGGCTAAATTTTTTATGCTATATTATAAATTCATTTTTGTAATTGGTCTGTAATAGTAATTAGCGCTTTCTGTATGTAATAATCACACACATCACATGCATGTTTTAACACTTAAGCTCATAATGCTCACAATACAAATGACCTTAGAAAGACCTTAGGGTACACCGGATTTTTTCAGTGTCTTCAAAAGGACCCAAAAATGACCCTAGGACACTCACCATTGCACCTATGAATGTTAGGCACTTGAATAGGGTTTGTGTGAGTCATAATAGGACCAAAATGCACACTTTGTGCACTTTCAGTCGACCAACCTTGGCAGTTCATTCTTTCCTGGTTGACCGAACACAGGTCTAAGTCAACGGTTCACCAATGCCCCAGTCTACCGAACCATTGTAGTTCAAATCCCCTGGTCGACCAAAACCTCCTGAGGTCAACAATTTGACCACCTGGTAGACCAAGCCAAAATTGAATACCAACTACCTGGTCGACCAAGGGTCTTCGAGAGAAATCCCAACTGTCTGGTCAACCAAACCATTTAGTTCAAAATGGCCTGGTCGACCGAACCTCAGAAAAATAGAAAAATTGCCTCGGACATACTCGTTCGATGGACCGAGTCCCCAGCTCAAAAATAGCCCGGTCGACCGAACCATATGAACTTCGGTCGACCGAAAAGGTTTCTGGTTGATCACACCTCTTAGGTTGCCCTAACCTTTTATCGTGGTTAAAATATTTTAAAAAGGGTTAATTATTTTAAAATGATTTAAAACTTTTATAATTATTCACAATAGGTCCTTAACGATTATATTTCAAGCGGTGTCTATAAATACCTTCTCATTTGGGATAATTAGCATGGGATTGACCACTTTGATTAGGAGAGATTCTCTAACATTCTTAAAACCTATAATACTCATATCTAAGCTCCAACCACTCATACTTACCTTCTATTATTGCCTACATCATTTGAAAGTTGATTGAGTGTTTGTGTTGAAAGGTTTGCTCTCCTTGTTTGGTGATTATTTGATATGTTTTTTCTTGAGAGCTAAACCTAAGTATTCTTTGGGGACTTTGTTAATAAGTTTCTTCTAAGAAGACTTGTATTAAACTTCTGAGTATTGCATATCCATTGCATTATCTTGTGAAGTTTGTTGTGCATTACAAAATCTCTTTAAAATATTTCCAAATATCTTGTGGGATTTATTTTGATATAACTTTGAAAAGATATTTTTTTATGTGATAGTGATCTTTCTTGCAATATTCATTCACTCATATATTATTTGCTGAATACAAAGATTACACATCTTTTGCAAACAAGCATATACATTATTTGATATTTACATGCTTGAGACATCCTGCTGATTGAAATATTTGAGACTTGATATCATTGTGTGAACTTATTGATTGAATATCTTGAGATACAAAGATTGCCTGTTGATACTCTCACACACTCATCACACCAATAGAAAATATATTTGAGAGCTGAAACATTAGGCCACACTGAGCTTACACATTAAATCATACAGTGGTGTATGTAATTGCGCATAGTTGGGTACATATATGCTTTGTTTGAAACCATAATCAATGTACCATTTCATTGATTGAGTGAATCAGTTGTATTTCCAGGCACAGGCCTAAAGAGGGAGACTAGCCCTGGAATAGTCTGAGATTGGCTTAGACTTGGTTAGGAAAGTTAGGTGCGTCATCCTGTTAAGGCGTGTAGGTTAAGGTAGCTTCGCTAATTGACTTAGTTATGGTTGAGGTCATTCCTATACTAATTGACCTGGTTGTAATCAGTGCCGCTCCACCCTTAAGTGAGCTATTAGTGGAATCCTTGGGCTTGCGAGCTAAAGGCGAGGACGTGGGCACAGTTGGCCGAACCCCGATAACATACTGTGTGCTTGTTCATATTTTTGCACTTTATATTTACTGCACGTGTATGCTATTATGTGAATGATGCACTTGGTTTAAATTTTCATATATTATATTTATCATCATATTTGGAACTCAATAAAAAGACCCTAGGTTGTAATATTTTGCTAACATCTAGCACAACTTAGGATAAAAGTTTAAAATTTCAATTCAACCCCCCCCCCTCTTGGGAATACACCAATTCTAGCATCGGTATTTTGCTTAACAAGAAGGCATAATATGAATTCAAAAAATTTACTAAATTTCCTATCCCAATATTGCTGCTGCAGGAGCATATTAGTGGGATGGAAAGTAGTAAAATTCTTTTCAAGCATGTCTTCGTGAGTAATATTTTCACCACATAGTTTTAGTTTCGAGCTAATTTTATGTGCAACTAAATTATAATTACTTATTTTTTAAAAATCTTGTAACTTCATATGCAACCATTCATATCGAACTTCTGGTAAAATCTGATGGTCAAATATATCCTTTAAAATTTTTTTGTAAGATAAGTGGGTCTTTAACAGTGAGGTATATATTAAGACATGGAACGAGAGCGTCGAGACGCCGAGTCTCGTACGGAAGAGATGGCTCGACGGATGCAGATGGTGGCAATGGAGAACCAACAATTGAAAGACACCGTGTCCACCTTTCAAGCCCAGTTGCAAGACATAATGAATAGGTAAGCGCAGCTCGAGAAAATGATACGCCAATCTCGACCAGGTGATGCTGGTGGCTCCTCTCATTAGAAGGTATGTAAAACGTAATTTGATTCTCAGCTGTTTTATTTGGATACTGAGCTGTTCTTTTCCTGGGCATTGCTTCAATAATGTATATATAAATTTAACATAATCAAAGAATTTCATTGAAAATGATAGCTTGAATTAGATGAAATTTTTCAATGTCTTAAGAAAATAAACTTGATTTTACAAGATTCTCTATTTCAAAAAAACATTGAGACTTTTGACAATAAATAAATGCCTGCTTTAGGTTTTGGGTTCTTTGAAATTGCTTTACTCATCAAACACCTTGCCCATATTGAATTACAATTTCACCAATTCAATGACATGACGCATATATTTTCAATTCAAGTTTATAATTATATTTTTTTCATCTAATAATATTATTTTTTGATCTTGGTTGTTTCAGAAAGCTCCATTAGTGTTGCACTTTTTGGATGCATCATCCTTGTGAAAGCATCCTCCTTGTGGATGTGCCTATGCATCCTCTTTGCGGATTCAACCTCCTTTTGGATGCATTCTCCTTGTGGATGCATCTTCGTTTTGGATATGGCTTCCTTTTGAATGTGTCTTCGTTTTGGATGTGTCCTCCTTCTAAATGCATCCTCCTTATGGACCCATCTTGGTTTTGGATGTTGTTATCTATAATTACTTGATATGGTTGCATAATGCGTACATGTTTCTTTTTTTTTTTTTTTTTTTTTTTATTGTTATCATAGTTGTATATCTTGTTTAGTAGGAAAATTTTCATATGATAGATATTCATCTTGTATGGATGATAGCTTTACTTGTTGGCATTTCTACATTAAGCAATGGTTAGGAAAGCTAGAAATTTGGCACTTGTTTGAGATAAAATGTACACTTAGTTGGGATAACACTGCTATATTTGGAAATAAAAAGTGTAAATGTATGTTATTTGAATGTTATGTGATGGTCACTTTAGATGAATAAGTTGCCTAGAATTAAGAGAGTGCTCATGCATATTGTTTTGAATAAAGAGTGTGTTCGTGCACCTTATGATCATGCATACATGTAAGACAGCATATGTTAAGTATTGAAATCCATATTTGAATAATGATGTGTACTGAACTTGTGGATCTCATAACATTCATGTCCATATGCCTAGATGAATAACAATACTACACTTAACTCAATACTATCCACTGTTCTCTGCTATTTATATTCTTAATTTAATGGATAGATTGTATATTGTGATTTATAGATTGCTACTTGATTGCATGCAAGTCTAGAATGCCTCCTGCATGGCAAATGCAGTTGATGTGTATTGCATGCTAGTAGTGGATATAAGTTGTCGTGTGTCTTGAACTGAATTATAAATGACTTATTTGAACCTATCAGGTACATGTTTTATGGGAAAATGCCAAATTTACAGATGGCATGCTGCTGAAATTTCGTTAAAATTTTTCAAAAAAAAAAAAATCATGTACAACGGTAATTATGATGGAAAGAATGTTAAAATATTTTTGAAATGATGAGTGAAAGTTAGGAATCATAAGAAATGAGGCAATATAGGCTTAGTTCATTTAAAGAAGCATTCATTTATATATTTTTGGTCCTATAAGCCTAAAGAATTCATTGCCGAGTCTAAATCATTGAAAATATTAAAAACACTTGGCTAAAGATTTAAAAGTTAGAAAAAGGCATAAGTTGAATATATATATATAACTCAGAGGGAGCATCATCTTTATAATTCTTTAGATTAAATGCTCTCATCATCTTATAACATTCATGTCCATATGCCTAGATGAATAATAATACTACACTGAACTCAATACTATCCAGTGTTCTTTTTCTTTTTATATTCTTAATTTAATGGATAGATTATATATTGTGATTTGTGGATTGCTACCTGATTGCATGCTAGTTTAGAATGTCTCTTGCATGACGGATGCAGTTGATGTGTATTGCATATTGGTAGTGGATATAGGTTGTCGTGTGCCTTGAACTGAATTATAAATGACTTATTTACACCTATTAGGTATAGGTTTTATGAGAAAGTGTCCAATTTATAGAAGGCATGTTGCTGAAATTTCGTTAAAATTTTCCCAAAAAAAAAAAACCATATACAACGATAATTATGATAAAATGAATGTTAAAATATTTTTGAAATTATGAGTGAAAGTTAGGAATCATAAGAAATGAGACAATGTATGTTTAGTTCATTTAAAGAAACATTCATGACTAAACATGCCTAAAAGACTTTAAGCACTATCACAAAAAAAAAAAAAATATGACATTTTATAATATTAATATTAATCTAGAAACTAAGATTTTTATTTATCTTTTAATAAAAGCAATGGATGGTGGATTATTACCAATTTATTTTTTTATTATTATCTTTCGTCACCATGAAAATTAATTGAAATCAAGCAAGCTATGGAACCAAGAATGATTCATTGAAAACATAAATCAAATTTCATAACTGCTGGAAGTGCTTTCAAGAATCAAGATTATTAAGAACAACCATTCCATATAATTTTTTCAAGTTCTATACAAATTCACAAGATGCAAAACACACTACAAGTAACTTATCACACTTGTACACCAAGCCAAATGAACATGTTTAAGCCAAGTGTTGGGGGTTGATTTATTGTTTAGTTCCTACAATGACTTGTCAAGAATCATATAGGCTATACGAAATAATACTCACAAAAAATATAAAACTTTCATTGAAACTGAATGGCTACAATGCATTTTACAATAAGGACATTTATGGTTTGGGGAATGTGATTTCTCCCCTATACTGTTTGTGTTTTTTGAAATTGAAGGCAATGAAAAATCTAAAGAACATTTATTATGTGATTTCATTAAATAGTCCCCTTTCTAAACATCTTTAGCC
Source organism: Malania oleifera (assembly GCF_029873635.1). Taxonomy (NCBI): domain Eukaryota; kingdom Viridiplantae; phylum Streptophyta; class Magnoliopsida; order Santalales; family Ximeniaceae; genus Malania; species Malania oleifera. The sequence goes on along the minus strand of NC_080417.1, from coordinate 55,069,503 downwards.
AAAGTAATCTCAGCAACTATACTGAAACTTCAGATGGTATGAAAAATTTAAGGTAGTGCATTGATCAAGGGGCAATGTGCAACCACCCATGGTTCACAATCTTTGAATCCCATATTTACAAGTGAAAAGCCAAGCAGCAGGTATAATGCATAAAAAGGTAGGATGCAACAAAGTCAATACTTTGAGCAAATAATAAAATGAAAAAAAAAAATGAAAAACAACTGATAATAAATTGCAACTCATGTTATTTCTCCCACAAAATCATCTTGAGTAGCACTATCATTGTCCATGATCTTCATCCGGAGTTTGGAGACCTCACCAGTTATGGTGAATACAAAATTCTCATTCCATTCTGGCTGAGACTCTTGCGCTATATCAGCCATTTGTACATAACAATGACCAAACTTGTATCGTATACATTATGATGATCACTTTTACGATTAAGCACATAACTTAAATGCCCATTGTAAGTACACTAATCTAGCTATCAACAAAACATGTTTTCACTTTCCTTCTATAATTTCTTAGGCATAAATTCAAACTGATTGAAGACCCACCTGATGCAATGCTGCTTTTCTGCTCCTGAGTACGGCAAAGGAGGATGACATAAGGATCCATGTTACCTGCTCGTGGTCTCCTAAGCTCATCAAAAGGGCAACAGAGGACTCAAATATTAGACATAAACTTATTTTAATTGGAGATTAGGGTAGCAATATAGACGGACCTCATGTCCTAAAAAATTAATCAACTATTTGAAAGGTCTTAAACACCATCATATAAAAAAATTATAAAATAATTTTCATGACTAAACATGCCTAAAAGACTTTAAATACTATCACACACACACAAAAAAAAAAAAAAAAAAAAAAAGATAAAACAACCTCCATAACTAAAGGTGTGTCAATCTAAAGATAATAATTACACGTATGGTTAATGAATAGTATCAAATTCTCGGTGGCTGATTCAGCTGCTTTGGAATTTTCTATTATTGGTGTTTTCTTTAGTTTTTTTGTTAATTTGTTGGTTGCTCACTGTTTTAATTGCCTTGTTAGTTTCCTGTTTTGGGTCTTCCTACACTTTTGTATCCTCAGGCCTCTGATTTGAGCTTTGTTTATTAATGAATTCACTCGGTTTTATCTTTCAAAAAATTAAAAGGTAATTACACATAATATATATATGTAGTTGCAAGTATAGTTGTGTGTGTATCTTCTCATAGTTATTCAAAGACACTTTCATCCCTTCGACTTTGTAGGCTACATTTCAAGTGTGCTATTCAATGGAAATATGTGAACTCAATGTTTAGCTTTAAATACTGACATTATTTTTTTCATTATTGATATTACTATCGTACAAATTGTGTAATATGCATGATTATGAAATCTTTGTGAATTTGTTATATCATATAATTATTTTTCTTGATTATATTGAGTGCCAGCTCTCCATTTGTATGCTAATTTTTTTTTAATGACTCTTAATTTGTAGGGTTTGCGACTGTCATATATAACATCAGCACGATGTCATGCATGCATGCATTACAGCCATCAGATGTAGCTTTTGATTATTTCTTTGTAATTTTTATTGTTATTTGAACAAATGGAATTTTTTTAATTTTAATTTGAATTTGTACTAGTATTTGTATTTGAATTTTGAATATTTTGAAAGTTTTTTTTTGTTATCTGAACATATGTTATTTCTTTATTTTAATTGAATTTGTATTTGAATTTGAAATTTTGAATGATATACAAATTTTGTAGTAATTATGGTATCAGGTTATGTATGCGAAAATGTAATTACAGATTTTTATTGTGGTTGCTCATTAAAAAAAATTAATATTAAAGGTTTTTTAATTTTTCTAATTGTTAGTGAAAGATTCAAATTTGTCACTAATACCCTACTATTAGTGACGAATTTGAAATGAGCTGATTTAGAATTTAAAGTGATGGTATTAGGGTTTTAGTAACAGTTATAATCCATCACTAATACTCCATTATTAGTGATGAAGTTTTGAATTCGTCACTAATAGTTAGTAGTAACGGTAGATATAGCAACTATTTTAAAACTGTCACTAATACTCATAAATTCATCACTAATACTATTAGTGATAAATTTATAAGTATTAGTGACGAATTTGATCCTTCACTAATACCCTAATTTTTTGTAGTGATATTATCTAGACACTCTTTTGCCTCAATATCAACCACAACAGATGCCTCAGAACTGTGCACCATCAGGATTTCAATCTAATGCAGCACTTGCTCCACTGGAGAAGTCTTTTGAGAATACTTTCCAGAAATTCATGCAGATTCTCACAACTAACAATCAGTATACTGAAGCCTTAAATGAATTGCAGGCCACCATTAATACGATGAGCACATAGTTGGATATCTTAGAAAAAGGGGAATTTTCGATAGAACATGAGCCTTATCCTCAAGAATACCAGTACCAACAGCAACAAATACATAATGCTTCTTTTAAGATAGCGAAGGTCGTTCTTACTTCGAGAAGTGTAAACGAAGTTTCCCAACCTGAGATACTCATCGACATACCAATAGTTGTCCCGACACCTGAAGTTACAACTGAGATAGATGAGATCAAAGAAAATTTAGAGGAGGCAAGCCCATAATTGAAGAAGTTAGTTAAGGTGGAGCCGTTATCCCGGCCAAATATTCAAGTGCAAGAGACAGCCAAGGAACCATCATTACATATTGTAGTAAGTGTTTCGACAAATTTTCTGACAAAGGTAACTGTTCCGATAAATTTTCCTCAAAAATTAGTTTGTAAAAAAGTAAATTTCCTAGAAAACATAAAGAATAAAGATCCATTCTTGTTAAAACAAGAAAGTCAATCTACACATGTATTGTCTGGTATTTTGAAGAGCATTAATTCATTTGAGGCTAACTGTCGTGAAGGTATTAAGACTGATTCATTGTGGCGGGTCAAATTTGGAGACCCGCTAGTTCAATTTATAAAAGTGCACCCACTAGATGAAATTCCTCTAGGGCCTCCGCCAGATAGACTGTGATGTTTTTCTTTCATTTCTTTTCATTTTGTTTTAACTTGCTTTATTTTTCGTGTATTTTTAGGTACATTTTTCTATAGTTTCAGCTTTTCTTTCCCCTTACTTCTCCACCCAGGTAAGCTTCACTTCGCCCATGCACATCTTTTCTATTTACCCTATACTTTCACATTGATGACAATGTTCCACTTTAGTTAGGGGGGGGGGAGATGAGAAATCATTGAGAAAAAAAATTGAATATGGATGATTAGGCCATGATTAACCCTAATTTATCCCCTTTACATACTTGCATATAAGCTATGAGTTACACACTTAAGATGTATAGCAGGTTCTTTATGTGTAGTTTCGCTTTATATGGCTAATGTAGGAATTGTAACTCTATGTAGGTTGACTGGTAGTTCATTTGTATTAATTTTTTTATTTAAACTCTTGTATTTACATGGTATCTCATGAGACTAAATAGGCACATTCACATGAATCATTGCACTTAGGGTCCCTTGTAAGCACTTAGAGAACACTCGTGGCAACTATGACACCTTGTGAGGGATCCTTGAGCTATTTAACGTTCTTTTGAGTTTTTGACAACAGCTCAGAGTTCATGAAACTCAACTTTCATTTTCTTTTTTTCTAGATACTCTTTGTATACTAGTCTCGATTTTTGACTTGCTAGCCTAGAGGTGGTATCCAGTAGGGAGAGAGAAACCTAGGTCTTGTAGCCAACTCAAGATGTGAAGGCTAAGCCACCCCTAGAAATAGACTTAGTTCACGGCCTACCGTTCAAGCTTAATTCACATGGGTGGTATGAAGACAACAAAAGAAGTGTAATGATTGTCCTAATTGACAATGAAAAGGCAGAAATTGAAGAATTAGCAGAAGAAAGAATAAGAAAAATAAAAATGCACATGAAATGAAAAGTTAATACCTGCTTCACACAAATACCACAAAGAGTCAGTGAAACGACACATGTTCTCCGCATATGAAGACTATTTAACCACTCAATGCTTCAGATGTATTTTGTTAGAATTGGTGTATTCCCAAGAGGGGAGTGAATTGGAAATTTAAACTTTTCTCCTAGGGTATGCATCCATTATGTATTTAAACGCACCCATTATTTTTGGCCCTTTCCATCTCCCCCTTTTGGCAACAGCAAAAAGGGCTATTTGAATTAAAATCCTAGGCAAAGGGTGATTATTACATTTATGCATGATGAATTTTGGAAAGATTTTTGAAAAATTAGGCAGAGTGCTGGCTGTAAATCGGACTTTCCAAAAGACATCCTGTATAAACATAACCTGTTGAGTTTAAGATATCCATAGCTACTCAAACAGTTCAGTATGGTCCAATTATAGCAAATAAAATATCATTATGAACATGAATTGGACAAGTTGTGCAACACAAATAAGAAGCAATCTAAGCATGCAATAAGGTATAAAGTATGCACACAATCAATATTTATCTTTCACAAGGTCTAAAGCAAGAAGATTAGTCAACGATAGAAGTATTTTCTAAGACTTGGAAAGTTCTCATGAGAAAGCTCCCCCTAAAAGTATGCAAGTTATGAAAAAATTACTTCAAATGTATATATATATATATATATATATATATATGTGCACAATCAACTCAAAGGAACTAGCTGTGACATATCTAGATTTTGCACACACAAGAATGTTTCAAACATTTTGGGCAAATATCTACAGAAATTTCAGCAACATGTCTACTATAAACACGACATTTCCCAAAAATTTTACTTGCACAAAAAAAGTTCTTAAACAGACAGTATCATAGGAGTAAGACATGCGAGAACCTATCATTTACCAGCAGGCAATTCTCAACAACTGCATCCGCCATGCAGTAGGCATTCTAAACTATTCATGCATTTCAATAAAATAATCATTTAATCACAAACACATGCAAGTCAAGAAACTGCTGATATATGTCATAATCAAATAGAATAGTGTACCACAATATCATGAGAATACAACATAAAAATAAAGGCTATTTTTAGTACAGACCAGATGAAATAAAAATAGAATGTATCAATCTCCACATAATCTGATCTACAGAAAACTCCGGAGTCTAGAACTCCCTCCATCATCTCCTTCATCACCTTTGTCGGCGGCATCAAAGTTGAAGTCCATAGTCATCCGATCTCTCTCATCCTACATCTCCTGAATACGGTCAGTCAGCTCACTGAAGCAGGCTGTCAAGGACCACTCCAAATCTGTAAGAGGACTGAAAGTAGAGATGGAGTGCTGCTGGAACTCCTCCCAAAGTGCAATGGATGACGATGCCAAGTCCTGCAAGTTTGACTGGACTGATCCTCGAAACTGTGTGAACCTGTCAGACAACTGGTGATCACAGCTATAAGATCCAAGTTTGATGGCTACGGAGGCTGTGGTGGCTTCTGTGGGGCCTCTACCTACGCTGCTGCTGCTCTAGAGGGCATCCATACATTCCCAACAAGCTCATACCCCATCAGTCTTAGGGTCATGCCAGAGAAGATGTCAACAAGTCATCTCCTCTTTAGTGAAGCCACATTTGACTGCGTGACTCCAATGTTCCTGAATAGCTTGTTCAAAATGCCCCCATATGGCATTATCACTCAGTGGCCAATCGCCTTGGCCATCATCCAACGGATTACTAAACTGGGCAGATCCAACTTCTTCCGAGCATATAGACACCATATAATAAAGTAGTCCAAAAATGATACGTGCACTCTAGATCCTGCCTTGGGCAGGGCATTGTATGTGATCTGGTGGTGCACTATCTTAGCCTCTAGGGTGAACTGTCTTTACTGTGGAGGGTGGTTTTGGCTAGTAGTGCCAGGGTCAGACAGGGTCAAGTTTACAAATGTGGCAACTATGAATTCCTACTCAAAGATCCAGGAGTTTACCACATCAGGGCACTCAAAGTTTTCACGGTCAATGTCGAGGACATCCGAGATATACTGAGCGTCAAAACGCACATCTGTCGTCAGAACACGGGAGAAGTACCCGTTTTCATCATTGCCCAAGTTGGCATAAAACATCCTAACAAAAGTTGGGTAATGACCCCCAAGCTGGTAGGAAATAAAGGTTTTCCACCCTTGATACTCAAACATGTCCATAATATTTCTAAAATGCTGATTCATGAAGTCTAAATTGAGTATCTTACCTAGTATAGCCTCCTTGGGAGAGAACTCCTAAATATAATTGACTTTGCACCTCTCTGAAAGAAAATACTCATCCTCGGCAAGTGCAATGTCGTGAACTTTGATGTGTGCCATGGCAGCGAAGGATATGAGGCCTAGATCATTCGGAAATACCCTGAAGGAATGGAAATTCTCTTAAGAATTACACGCAAATGAGCTAAAAATGAAGAAAACATATATATATAAATATATATATATATATATATATTGCAGCTCGGTCAACCAGGAGTCGATACGGTCGACTGACGCTTGAGATTTCCCAGGCACCGACATAGTTCCGTCAACCGAAGCGAAAATGAACTTGGATGGTCGGTCGATCGAAATGGTGTTCTATCCAGGATTTGGTCAACCAGGGGAAAAGCGAGATTTTCAGTCAACCGTGAGAATGTGTTCACTGGGATTCGGTTCACCGTAAGGGTCAAAGTCAACACAGTTCTAGCCGACCGGGGCACTTTATAACTACAATGCTCGGTCGATCGAGCATAGTGGATTTTTACCGATTTTACCTGATTTTGATCCAAAGTTCTCCCTAAGGTCCATATTTGATATATTACAGTATAGATATGATTCTTAGGGATTCTTGGTGAAGAGATATTGCTCAAATGAGGTACGTACCAAGAATTGAGTTATTGACCTATTTTGGGCACCAAGCATCAAGAAGTATGAGTCTTTTCTTAAACTATGCTCTTTGGTGATTGAAGAGTATCCTACAAATATGATGACATAGAGGAGCAAGGATACAAACCCAGAAATGAGTGAAAACTCACCGAGTATGATCATGGTTTGTTGAGGACTTCCTATGGATGAGATAAACCAGAATTAGGGGATTTGCAACTTAAATTCAAAGAGATCAATTACCTAGAAGGTACTTCTAATCTAGTTATAGCTATGAGAAGTACTCAATATGCATTAGTCATTCATGATCAATGGTGCTTTAAGCCTAGAATGATGTCTTGATTTCGATTTTGGCTTTTCATGTTTAAAAATGAGTTTAGGGTATAGTAATGTAAACTATAAGATGGAACCCTAAGACTTAGTTTTGTGCAACGGACAACTGCTACTTAACTTTATGATCTTCATGTTGGCATGAGTTAAGTATTTTGGATTAAGTGCAAGGCAAAGATGCCATGTCCATTTGGAAGTGGATAGAAGCCTTACTATAATAAGATGGCTTAGTGAGTATGTATACTAAGAACTTCGTTTTTAAGCAACAGTCACTTCCTAATCCTACAGTTGTCATAACCCCTACACCTAGGAACAAAGGAAGGATAACAAGAATGCATTTTCAATTTGAATTTGATTTTCCTTAAGTCCTATGGGGTTTGCTTTCATGATAACCCACATCATTTCTTTGTCTAAGCCTCTAGAACATCTAAGTAGACACTTAAACCAAACGTGCCATTTTCTTGTACAGTATAAGCAAACTTTATATATGCATGAAATATTATGCTCATTAATTCTAATTTTACTCATTGAGGCATTACGATGGGTATGACAAACAGAACATGAACCCTTTATGAAAATATTTTTATTTTTAGCTTCCAAGGGTTTATCATTGTTATCCTTTTCACAAGTGGGTTGAAAATCATTTCAGGATAGTCTTTGGTTTTTCTTTCTAGGTAGATAATTTTCAAAAAATTCACAATTTTTCTTCTTTCTAGAGTGGCTTGATATAATTTCAAATCATTTAAGTGCTTTGCCACCTTTTCATTTTCATTTTTCAAAAATATTTTCTTCTTTGATATCTCAACTAGAATTCTATGAATTTTAAATGAGGTCTTTTCTAGTTCCACATGTGAGGGCATGCTTTCATTGTAAAATTCAATACATGATTCATCACAAAGTTTATCACTACAACATTCATATGAATCAATGCATATAGCATTATCATCAGAACTAATAGATGACTCATCATACAATATATCACAGGATTTGGCACAAGAGTCATCATAACTTGCATCACATGGATTATTACATAAGCTAATAGCATACTTATCACTAGGGCAATCAGATGATTCATTGCATAATATATTCCAATGTTCAACAAGAGAATCAACAGGTGCATCAATAACATAACCATCACAATAAACAGATGATTCAGCATTAGATACATCATCGCATTCAGCAATAGAATCATCTACGGAGGCTGAGATAGGAACAAATACCTCACCGGCTGTTAATGTGATTGCCTAATTATTTACCACTTCCTGAGTGGTGGTCACATTCTCCTGGGACTTTCCATATTTCCTTTTGAGTTCTTCCCACATATCCTGTGCACTACTACATTCCACAATCTCAACAAAAATATTAATCTCTCAAGCACAGTACAACATATCCATGGCATTAGAATTAATCATATTAAAATCATTTTTATTTATTTGTGCACATCTTCCTTTAGCAGTCATAAGACAAACCCTCCAGTCCATAGATTTCAAAAAAATGGTCATTCTAACTTTCCACGTGGTGTAGTCGACACCACAAAATAATGGAGAACTGGAAAGTGACTGTCCCTCACTGAATGGGGATACACCGATGTGAGCCATTTAAGTCAAAGGCAACGAGGCTCTGATACCAATTGTTAGAATTGGTGTATTCCCAAGAGGGGGGGGGGGTGATATGGAAATTTAAACTTTTCTCCTAGGTTAATCTATCCAACAACAATATATATACAAGCTAGGGTTTGTGTATGCAATTTCCAAATGCGTAGATAAATATGATATGGAAATTAAATCAAACGCATCATTCACACCATAACATATATGTGCCGGTAAATATAAAGTATAGAAATATAAACAAGGCGCAAGATATGTTATCGGGGTTCGACTAACTGTACCTACATCCCCGCCTCAAGCTCGTAAGCTCGAGGATTCTACTAATAGCTCACTTAGGGGTGGAGCGACACCGATTACAAACAGGTCAATTAGCACATGGCTGACATCAACCTTAACTAGGTCAATTAGCGGGGCTAACCTCAACCTACACGCCTTAATAGGACGACACACCTAGCTTTCCTAACCGGGTTTAAGCTAATCCGAGACTATTCCAAGGCTAGTCTCCCTCTTCAGGCCCGTTCCTAGAAATACAACATATGTGTATATAATCAAATGGTACAGTGATTGTGCTTTCGTGTAAAGTAGATATGTATCCAAATGCACGCAATAACATACACGACAATATGATTCAATATGTAAGATCAGTGTGGTCCAGATAGTTCAACTCTAAAAGGTTTTTTCTATCAGTGTAATGCGTACGTGAGAGTGTCAAACAAGCAATCTTTGTTTCACAATATATTCAGCCAATAAGCTCACATAAAGATGTCAAGTCTCAAGTATTTCAATAAGCGGGATGTCTCAAGCATGTAAGTATCAAATGAAGTATATGCTTGGTTTGCACAAGATGTGTAATCTTTGTATTCAGCAAGTAATATATGAGTGAGTGAATATTGCAACAAAGATCACAATCCACAACCAAATATCTCTTCAAATATTTTTCAAGATAAAGCACAGTAGATATTTGAAAGTATTTTGAAAATATTTTGCAACCAAAAATAAATACAATCTTCTTCTCAAGATATTGCAATAAAGGTGCAAGCTTAGAAGATCTATCAAAGTCTTCTTAGGATAGACTTATCAACAAAGTCCCCTAAGAATCCTTAGGTTTGGCTCCCAAGAAAATTGTGTCAAATGAATAGAACAAGGAGAGCAAACCTTTCTAAAAGAAACACTCAATCAACTTATAGATAATGTAGGCACTAATAGATAATAAGTATGAGTGAATGAGGCTAAAAAATGAGTAGTATAAGCTTTTGGATTTTTAGAGAATTCTCCCCTAATCAAAATAGCCAATTATGCCTAATTTTCACAAATGATCTCATATATATAGACATGAGAGGAAATATGACCGTTGGGGACCTATTGGGTATTATTAAGAAAGTTTAATGATGTTCAAATATTTTAACCCTATGTAAAAAATATTTAACTGTGGTAAAAATCAGGGCAACCCGAGAGGTCCGGTCGACCAGAACAGTTTCGGTCGACCAGGTCTCATATGGTTCGGTTGAATAGGGAGATTTTGAACTAATGGTCGGTCAACTGAAAGACCTCTTCCAAAGGTGATTTCCCTATTTTACCGAGGTTCCGTCGACCGGGCCATTTTGAACTGGCTGGTTCAGTCGACCAGACCGTTGGGATTTCTACTAAGGACCCTCGGTCGACCAAGTAGTTGGAGTACAAAAATGGCTTGGTCGACCAAATGGTCAAAATGTTGACCCAGGGAGAATTTGGTCAGCCGGGGGTTTTTGAACTACCTGCTTCGGTCGACTAGGAACTTGGTCAACTATTGACCCAGGCTTGTTTCAGTCGACTAGGGCAATGAGTCATACACATTACACATGCCTCAAGATTTTACCTATTTATACTCGAATTTATATGGCTACATTAACTCTAAATTATAATTACTAGTTAACGTATGAATGACTTACTTCGGAATTGCATGAATTGTGTATAAGCTTGTGTGTAATCTAGTGATATTCATGTATAGGAAATGGTATAATTGTGTTGCATGTATATTCATTTAATATTCATTGTAATTGGTGTTTGTGGGTGTCACCCTAGAAACCATCACGAAACTACAACTCGTCCACTAGGATTGACCTAGGGGTTTAAAGCATTATTGTATTTGGTAAATGCAGCTATGTTTCCCACGAAAGATGAGATAGATAGGATTTGGTAGCTTTCTTAGTTTTTATTTTTATTTTTCTAGGGACTAGCAAAACTTTAGTTGGGCGGTGTGATTACGCGCTTAAATTGCGTAATTAGGTGTTTTAATTCATGCACTATGAATTATATTTTTAACTAAATTCCTAATTACTCTCAATATTTTAACATCATATTATATTTATAATATTTGGATTTTATTGAGTAATTTATGAATTTATGAATTTTTTTTATTACAGGGCAACTATTGGAAGCTAAAAATTGACGGTACTTTGTAATCTATGTGTAACTCTCTCATTTGACCTTCAATTTAGGTGATTAAATATGATATAGAAAGATAAGAAAATGATCTACAATTTTCATGTTTTAAATTTTGAAAAATACTGGCTGCATCAAGGTTGAAATTAGACTTAAAGTTACCATACACTGTTTTTATGGACTATTTCAACATTACTCCGTAATCTAGGCATAACTTTCTCGTCCGAGCTCTGATCAAGATGATTCAAAATTTTGGGGAAAGCTTAGAAAGAGCTCTACAACTTTTGTGTTTTGAGATTTATGAGATATGGTATTTAATATGGTCCAAATTGTGCTTGTGTGCTGAGAAACAAAAAAGAAGAAAAGAAGAAGCAAGAAAAAAAATAAAATAAAAAATGAAGTAAGTCGGGTCTTGATGTGACCCGACTATGCCAGTGTGTGAGGCACTGGTCTTGGGTCTTCACTTGCTGGGTGAATTGTAGAAAGGGGCTGGGAGTTTTTTTTCTCATAAATTTGAATGTTGAAAAGTCAAAAAGAGGGGAGGAGGCTTACTTTTAGCTTATATATTAGGGTTGTATTTTTTTGAAAGGACAACAAGGCGCAACAGCTGGGTGGAACTCCTCTCTCTACAGCCAGCCAGTTCTCTCTCTCTCTCTCTCTCTCTCTCTCTCTCTCTCTCTCTCTCTCTTCTCTCTTCTCGCTTACTCTCTCATCTCTCTTTTTTTTTACCTCAATTTTGTTAAAATTAATTCTATGGTTAAGTTTTTAATTTATTCAAAGCTTGGATTAATTTTTATTTAAAAATAGTTCGTTTAATTTAAGAACTTTCTTTTTACTAGATAAATTTCTGTTTATCTCTCTTTCTCCCTCTCTCTTTCTCTCTCTCTCTCTCTCTCTCTCTCTCTCTCTCTCTCTCTTGCATTTAAATTCTTGTTTGGGCATTATTATTTTTAATTTCAATTTGCCTTCTTATTTACAATTTTTATAGGGATTTAATTATTTTCTTTGGTTTTTTTTCTTATTAAAGTTGGTGTTTTTATTTAGAGTGTATTCTTGCTTGGTTTATGTTTAAAGTTAATATTTGTATTTAGTTGAATGATGGCAGGGTTTAATTCTTTCATTATTCTAGCATTGAATCTGATATTTATTTAAGTTATTTCATACATATTTAATTTTTAGTTAGAATTTAAATTCTATTGGAAAAACCTCAAAAATCTTAGGAAACTTAATCTTAACTATGTTCAGTAAATTTTTATTTTCTTAATTTCTTTTGGCATTACACGAGTTTGGAATTAAAATGCATTCTCTGAGGAGTCGATCTAGCCTTTGAGCTAAGTATTAAACGACTGAACTCCTATACTTGAGATAATTTCTGAACTACTCATTTTTAGAGTGAGTCAGGAGGGGCCGTTCATTGAGATTAAATCTTTAATTATTTATGACCATTCAGAATTAGTATTCATCTCAATAGGGTCATTATTGATTGGATCGCCTAGTCATGTTAACTAGTTATTTCAAAACTATGTCATGGGAATTTAATTGGTGTTATGGATTTTTGTAAATTCATTCTTTTCAAATTGTGAATTAATTGAAAATTTTTAAAGTGAACTCTCAGTTTTTAACTCTCATTTGTTTTCATATGTGAATAAAATCTCAGGCATGCAAAATGGACATTTTATTAAGGGACATGTGCCCAAGTCGTAAGATACAAGAAAATACAGAAAACATAAGGAAATACAATACAAGAAAATACATTGCGAAATACGGAAAAATCAAAATCTTCAATTGGCACCCTTGCACTAGAATACTCTAAAGCATTCTCGGGATCCCTGTCCACCAATTTGGAAAAAAAGGCAAGTAAATCAAAAGCTGTTAAATGAAAAATTAAAAAATCCCAATCATGTGCGTAAAGATACCTCGACTGTAAGCCAATTTGGAAACCATCTTAAAAGGAATATTGAATAAAATCAAACAGAATTTGAAATGTTTCCTCCTCAGACTCACGACCATAATCTCCATTGATTGGAGAATCAACCAAATCGCAAGAATTGGGGCACACATCACTGCAGGAGGGAAAGCTAGCAATCATATTACTGCTTGGAAGGAAAGAAGGAAGAAAGGACAGACTTGACCTTGCCTAAGTGGACCTAGGATCAACCTTATAAATAGAGGAGTTTTGCATAGAGCAGCGAAAAAGAGAGGGAGGACGCACACATTGGCAAAGGAAAGAGGGAGGACACACACATTGTGTTGACTCTATAAGTCTGATCCCATTTTGATTATGAAAAAACCAATGTATCTCACCTATGCACTGAGCCTTTTGAATAGGTTTATCCTTGCATGCACTGATGGTAGGAACTCAAGCAAGCCATACGGACTATGAAGATCAAACTTCGTATATGGCATCTGAAGAAACGAAAGAATGAAGACCTATTTGATATTGTATTTGCATTTATTTTTTAATCGGTCTGTAATATAATATGGTCTGTAACAACTGCATCACATGCATGACAAGATTATATGCTCAAGACCATAGAAGGACCTTAGGGGTCAACCGATGCCAGATTTTTTGGCCTAAGTAAAAAGACCTCAAAAAAGACTCTAGGTTCTTGCACTAGCACTTAGAAAAGTCCCCATTATCACATATGCTATCAGGGGAAATGCCTCGGTCAACCGAACCTAGCAATTGGGTTGACCAAACCTCAAGTACGGTCGACTGAACCTCTCGGGTTGCCCAAATTTTTATCAAGGTTTAATGGGGTTAAACATGGTTAATTTTCTTAAAATCGTTTAAAACATTTTTAATATTTTTGTATGTGTCCCCAATGGTCATAAAATTGGCCAAGTATACATATAATGCTTTATTTGCAAAGATTAAGGGAGATTAGTAAATTCAATTAGCCAAAAATCCTTTCAAATCTCAAGCACTCATTTATTCTATACTAAGCCCATACACTCTCTAGTTTGCTATTCTCTTGATAGATCAAGTCTCCAAAAGTGTTCTTAAGTGATTTTAGTATCTAAGACTCTCCATACTCTATTATGATTGATTATTTTTTAGAGAGCTCTTGCTAGGGTTTTTCCCCCGATTTAAATAATAAATCTTTGAGTTGGAATACCCTTGTAGCTAGTGAGTCTTTGCATCTTGATTGCAAGATCCATCATGCTTGTGGATTTTGATTTGCAAAATATTTTTTACACAAGCTTACACAGTTTCAAATATCTTTTGAGCTATTCCTTTCAAAATCTTATATGAGATATTTTGAATATCATTGTTGAAACACTTTGAAACTTGTGGTGCTTGATTTACATTGATTATTTGTTTCAAAGTTTATTTCGAAATATACTCTAGATTTTAACTATAGATTTACATTAGATTGAGTGTTTAGCACAATATTAAGCACTGAGCATATTTACTATCATCTGTGCTTGCATTATTATCTAAACTGTATTGTGGTACATATTTGCTTGTTAAGAAGCATATTTCTGTGTACGCAAAAATTTGTATTGAATATTCATTGTATTCTAGGCATGGGCTTGAAGAGGGAGACTAACCCTGTTGAATAGTCCCAGATTAGCTTAGACTCGATTAGGAAAGTTAGGTGCACCATCCTGGTAAGATGCAGTTGTAAGTTGAGGTCAGTCTCGTTAATTGACCTGGTTGTATACGGTGCCGCTCCACTAGTGAAGTGAGCCTTATAGTGGAATCCTTATGCTGGTGAGCCAAGGTGGGGATGTAGGCACTTTGGCCGAACCTCAATAACATATCGCGTGTGAATTTACATTTTTGCAAATTTATTTATTGCACGTGTATGTTTTATTTATGACTGTATAGACAGACCCTAGGTTCCGTAATACTTCTCCTAGATTGGTTGACCTAGGGATAAATTTTTAGATCTCCAATTTACCCCCTCTTCTTGGGATTGCACCAAAGCTAACACATTAGCTAACGATAGAAGGAAGACACACACATTGGAAAAGAAGAGAGGAATGATCAACACAAGCTGAGAAAGGAGTAAACCGATAGAGATTTCGGAGGTAATAAGAGAAGGTTCAGAAGAAAATAACAAAGTAGTAGCAATCCTTAAGGGCTCTCGAAAGTTGGATCCATCCCCTCAGAAGGCACACCCATTAGTGCTAGACTACCGTCATCTGGAAGAACACACTCCTTAGTGCATCCATTCAATACCAACATCCGAAATAGTCACTTCAGATAGACACCTAATAGACTCACGAGTAGGATAAGGAGGCCAGAGTAGAGGAAAACAATAGGTAACTATGGGCTTTTCCTTCCTTGTTCGTAGTCTATTATATTGGACTGTGGGTGAAATTGTCTTTAGAATCCTTCTCGAGAATACAAGAACCTAAACCCAAACTTGGGTTCAAACTTGAACCTGAACCTGAACTGAACCTAAACCTAGCACGCTGAAATTGAACCTAGCCCAATGAACAAAACCGACTAAACCTAGCCCTATTGAACCAGAACCTAAATCGAACAAAATAACCCAAACCAAACCTATTAAACCTAATCCACTCAACCAAAACTAAAACTGAAACCCAAGCCCACTTGTGTTTTAAAAGACCTAAGCCCACTCACATTAAAGAAAAAAAAAACAACCCAAGCCCAATATCTTTTAAAAAGGAACCAAGCGCAACATTTTTAAAAGACCTGAGCCCAACCACATTTTAAAAGCCCCTTAGCCCACCTATCTTTTAAATGAAAACCAAGCCCAAAGTTTTTAAAATGAATCAAGCCCAATAAATTATAAAAGACCTAGGCCCAACCACGTTTTAAAAGTCCCTAAGCCCAACCACAATTTGAAACGCCTTAAGCCCAACCACAATTAAAAAGACTCAAGCCCAACGTTTTTAGAATGACCCAAGCCCAAACAATTTTTTTGAACCAAGGCCAACCATATTTTAAAAGACCCAAGCCCAACCATATTTTAAAAGCCCCTAAGCCCATTTGTTTAAAACCAGGCCAACTCAGAGCCTCTCTAAGCCCACGGGAACTTAAGGGTTGACTCGTGTGAGTTAACCCAGTAAGAACCCAACATGGAGGGTTCGGATGAGTCAAACATCCCTTGACCTTGTTTCCTGAACCTTGAAACCATAGAACCACCACAACATAGCACTCAATAACATCTAACCAGCATTTGACCCACATGCATTGGGAAATGAAAAACACACTCATGTATAGTCACACATAGTAAGAGTAATATAGAAAGAACAAATAGAGGAAAAGAGTGGGGAAGATACTTATCTTTTGCAATCATGCCCAAAACCCTCAAACAGGAATGACTCCACCTCCAAAACTGAGCCAGAACCCTCCTGGGTCTCAGGAGAAACTCTATTAGGATTGGAACACTCTAGGGTGTTCAGTAGTTTGCCATAGTTGAAAGCGAACAAGGTTAAGGTTTCAGGTGCTATGAGAAGAGAGAGAGAGGGATCTGAAGAGTGAGAAGGTTAGGGTTTCAGATTTTCAAAAGAACAGAGATTAAGAAAGCTAGTGTTTTTTCAAAAAACGTTCAAAAGAACTAGGAGTGAGAAGGTTAGGGTTTCAAGTGTTCGAGAAGGTAGAGAAATGGGGGATCTATAAAGTGATAAGGATTTTCAGAGCACAGTCAAGAGAACAGGGAGTAAGGAGAGAGAGATTTAGAGAAGACTAGGATTTTTCAAAAGGAGAAGAGGGATCTAGAAGGCTAGGGTTTTTGGGCGTTTGAGAGGAAGAAGGAGAAAGAAAAGAGAGCTCCCAAGAGAAGAGAGAGAAATGAAGAGAAAAAAAGGCAAAAAAAGGAAAATTTTACTTTCTATATGACCACTTTTGAGGCCACCGATGGGCGACACGTGGCCCAATATCCTCCATACACTCAACGCATAATGTGGACTCCCCTTGGTCGTCCGATTTGTGTTTCTTCATGATGGCCTAGATTAAGCCATGTAATCAATCTGTGTCATCTTAGATTGCTTCAATCAGTGGCCAACACTTGCCCAATTGATGTTACTCTGACTTCACTCTCCTGCAGGTAATTAAATATGGACATATATATTTGTAGGGCCGTGTGTTCTCACCTAGAGACGACACGTGCCCTCATTCATTGGCTCGACTCGATTCCCTTGAACTAGTTGATCTTGTTGAATCGATTTTAACCTATTTTCTCTATTTTCTTAATAATTTTCTTATTATATTATCTATTTCATTTAAAATTTGGGAAAGATAGGAAAAACTCACAAAAAATGAGGAAAAGTCAGAAAAAATTTTGAAAATTATTGTTAAGGTTAGGAAATTACTTTAAATGCATTTTTACTTGGAAAAATAGAAAAAGGGGCTCTAAAAACCTCTCAAAAATTTTAGAAAAATATTTATAAAAATTCTATAAAATTTTGAAAATATTGTAAAATATTTAGAAAAATTCTATAAAATTTTGAAATAAATCCGGGAGCTATTTTCTTAAAATACTTTCTTGATTTTAAGAAAGGGTGCCCCTATGATTTCATAAAAGGGCAATGGGCTTTTCGAGCCTCACATGTCTTAGCTTTGAGGGATATCCTATTTTAGATATAATTTATAAAATGTGAATATTTGTGTGGTTTACTTAATTGCATGTACTTAGGCACTTTTTTAATTTAAAATGGGAGTAAAATAAAAGGCTATTGAAATTAATTTGAGATAATTTTTAATTAATTAGGCACCGTTCATAAAACTGGTGTGTAAGAGGTGCTAGTACCTTCCCCTCACATAACTGAACTCCCAACCCTGATCCTGGTATATACAAACCAATTCTACTCTTAATTGAGTAGTAATCAGGTGTTTTAACCACACCAAGAAAAAGGTTAGTGGCGATTCCAAACATCCAATTTTTCCCAAAATTTCAAAATCATCATTTTTTTTTTCATCCTCCTTAGGGCATGCACCCTTGCTCTTGGGACATCGTGATAGCTATTTTGGTTAAAATAAATTTAAAATATTTAAGTGTAACGTTATATGAATATAAGATATTGTATATGGCGAGCTTCATTTCATGTCTCGCACGTCCCTCAATATACTATGTGGCCATATCGATATGACATTGATATAATGTGTGAGGACCAGGTAATACGATATATTTTTTTCATTTGAATCATTAAATATGGATATGGAATGTTTACCATTCGTAGTAATTTTCTTACATAAATTATTTTTTAGGAGTTTAAATATATGGATGTTATAAGCAGCAGATGTGTACGCTAATCTACCGCCTTTATGCCTTACAGAAGTACAAGTTTTTTTTCGTACTCCTATGATCTGCTTTTAGATCGTGGAGTGGCACTTGATAAACTGTGTACTATGGCAGTTCGAGCTAAGGCAATAGATCCCTCATTCAGCTCAAACAGGGTATGACCCCAACGGTCATTATTTGGATCTAAACGAGTGTGACTAGCGCTAAAGTCATCAAACCAACTAGTGCAATGACCCCAATGGTCATTATTTGGATCTAAACGAGTGTGACTAGTGCTGAAGTCATCAAACCAACTAGTGCACTAAGTATGAGGATACCCTCTATATGTGACAACATTGACTAGACCATGTCTTCCATATACTTAGGGAGCTTCCACTCCCTAGGCATATGCCTCTACGGGCGGAATATGGATATAATGACTAGTACTGGTCCATCACAATTCACTGCGAAAGCAGAACTACTAGTTTGCACATGACAGTGGTGAGTGAATAAATTACTCAACGCATGTAGGGAACAGACATGTGATTTATCAATAACTTATATGTACTTTCAAAACATTTTATCGTAGGAGCACATGATGGAGAACATCCACTTTTCTCACTGTGTTTCGACATATCCTATAAAATTAACCGCATAGGCGTGTATGTAGTTTGTGGTTGATGAAGTTCATCAATCAATTCATAGGTCTCCCCATGTCGACGTGCAGGAGGCCAAATAAGATGACAGATGATGTTGTAGCTAATGAGTAGGCGTTGCATAGGTGATATCGTGTTGGACTGCGGTGGAGACGTCGGGGGGGGGGGTCATGTTTGAGTTTAAGGGGGCATATACCCAACCATCCTAATAGATACAAGGTGGTTGGGGAGCATTGACACAGTAGTACACATTGGCATAGATCTCCACCAGGCATGTAGGGACTTCTTCTTCCCACATGCCTTATGAGGGGTATCAGCATCAGTATGGGATGTCTAGTAGTACACTATATTAGCTGGAAGCATCACAGTCCACACAAAGCAACCCACTCCAATGTTTCAGGAACAGTAGCAATACCACCAATTTTTGAGCTCATCACCGATCCCATTTGATCTTTTCATTGATGGGGCGATCGGACGATGCTAGATTGTAGCAACATATCCCACCATTAGTAGAAGTTAACGAGGGTGTAGAAGGGGTAGATGAACATCGAAGATGACAATTTCAACAGCCGCAAGAACAACGATAACAACCACTAAGATAGAGGAGACTGCGACCATGTGGGACTTAGTGACCCAAGAGTAGATTATTATGCATGTATACATTAACATTTTTTTTTCTTTTATACTTGTATTAGGAATAAAACAATAATAATGTATAATAATTTTTTCTATGGCTTTATTTCTTCAATTATCAGGGGGATTTTTCACTGTCATGAAATATAGAACTTTGCAAGAAAAGCACTGATTTAAAGATGAATTAATATATAATAAAATAATTAACAAGCTGAATTCAAGTACAACTCAAAAATTTCAAAGGCTAAAAAGCTTAATGGTAAAACGCTTAAAAAATATTTATAATATACACATTAAGTACATATTTTGCATTTATTATGATGGTCCAGCATGGTCATAACCTCCAGTCTTCCTTGGACATCAATTGCGGTTGGGATCTTCTTGTTGACTTTTTGAGTCATATCCCTATTTTGATTATGACAAACAACAACATCTCATTTGTGCGTTGAGTGTGAACATGTTTATGTTTTTAAAAGCACGAATGATGGAAGCATAATGGAAGCCCTAAAATGACTTAAAGCTCAGACCAATCAACATATTCCATGGGAAATCAGGAGAGCAAACTTGAAGACTTTATTTATTTTTGGGTTGTAAGAGTAATTTAGGGTTGTATGTGCATGCATATCATATGAATTAAATTGAAGTTCAAACAATTACCTTAAATTGACCTTAGGAACCTCCAAGTAATTTGAAAAACCTTTTTTATAAAATTTTTAACTTATACAAAGGTTTTGAAACGAGTTTTGAACTTGAAAAGAAGTAAAAAAAAAAAACATTTTCCAAAGGGCCCATTTGACCAGCCTTTAGAAAGCTTTCTAAGCCCAGTCGACCGATGAGTGTATATGGGTGAATTTGTATTGCCCGATTGACCAGTATTTTAAGGCCTGATTAGCATCAGCCGATCGACCAGTTCAAATTGGCCAGAATATAAAGGCTGAGCAGACCAACGCATTTATAATGCTTAAAGTCCAATCAACCGACACTATTAATCTGGCCAACCAGTTCTTGAGCCAGGCATGCCGTTTCTCGCCGAAATGGAAAATTGCCTAAGGGCCAGTCGACCGGACCTATCAAGATTTTGAAATTCAGGGCATAAAATGATCAGATTTTTGAAATAAAATAATATTAAAAATGTCCAATGTGTAGTTAACGGTCAAAATTGGTTTTTGCTTGTAAATGTGGACCCAAAACACTTGGAGAAGGTTGGGAAAATTATTGGGAGTATACTTGCTCATATCTTTTGATTTCCATATATTTTTATACCCCATTTATGCTTTAAATTTCTATTTCTCCTACTCTTCTTGAAAATTTTTTTGGAGAAAAATATTTTAGGGGTTTTAATTTGAAGAGGCTTGAGCATATACCATCTTCTATATGTATATTGCTTGACGCCCTTTTTATTTTTATATTTTCAAAGATGAAATTTCTCTCATACTCTTTTATTTGGAAAAATTCTTTTTTGAGAAATTTATTTTGAAAATGTCTTGTAGACTTGAGCTAATATTCTTGCTTATATATTTTCCTTGAATGCCTTCTTGCATTTAATTTTACAAAGGTCAATTGTTTTAAAGAAAACCCTAATATTTTCCTACTCTTATCTTAAAATATATTTGTTAGAGAATTTCTTTGGGTTATACAAGAGAGAGCCTTGAGCATATATCAATTTTATATATACTTGCTTGAAAGGCTTCTCCTTTTTTTTTTTTTTATGAAGGTCAATCATTTGAGAAAGAAAGCCCAAGTTTCTCCTACTTATCCAGAAAAATATTTATGGAGAAAAACTTTGGGTTACTCAAGGAATACTTTTAGCATATGCATATATATATATATATATATATATATATATATATATATTCATTGATATATACATTGCGCTTGAAATCTTCTTGATAATGGCTTGAGCATGTATTCAATTTATATATTTTGCTTTAAAGCCTTTTTGCATTAAATTTCAAAAGATCATATTTAAAGAGAAAAATCATTTTCCAAACTCTTCGTTTTCACTTGAAAAATATTTTGAGAGATAATTCAATACTCTAATGAGCTTCATTTCATAAATCATATGAGAGTGCATTTATCTTTCAATGTGTACAAATCTACTTATTTTAAGAAACATCTTACTTGTAAAAAAAAATTTTATAACCTGGTTTGGCTCCACCCTGTAAGGGAGTTAAGGAGACTCTACCCTATAAGGAGAACCGGTTTGGTTCCACCCGTTAAGTAAGCTAGGGAGACTCCGCTTTGTAAAGGGAACTGATTTGGCCCCACCCGATAAAAGAGCTAGGGAGGCTCTGCCCTGTAAGGAGAACCAGTCTTGCTCCACCCGCTAAGTGAGTTAGGGAGACGCTACCCTATAAGGAGAGCCAGTTTGGCTCTGCCCAATTAAGTGAGTTAGGGAGACTCCGCCCTATAAGGAGGTTTGTAAACGACATCACTCCATCTGATTAAGTGAGTGAGGTAGTGGAATCCTTAAGCGGGTTGGCTTGAGATAGGGACGTAGGCAGGATTGACCGAACCTCAATAACAAATATTAGGTCTACTCTTTCTATCTCTCATCTATTTAATTTCTGCACATGTATGTTTAATTATTTATTGTCTTGATTGATTTACATACATGCTTTAAATATATGTGGTATTGGTGTTTGCATAGAAAGACCTGAGGTTTTGTAATACTTGCTGCGATTTAAAATTGAACACACTTAACCTATGAATATTTTCTTTAATACCCAATTCACCCTGCTCTTGGGAATAAACCATTCCTATCACTTCTTTGTGGTAAAACCCACACTGCATCCTCTGACTGCCCTCTTGTATATCTATTTCGTTACACAGTCTCAAACTTTTGGGTCGACCTTTCTGCCTTAGGAAATTTCATCTTCTATTTTTTTTTTTTTTTTTATGTCTTCTTTTGGTTTTTTTTTTTTTCTTTTTTTTTTGTTTTGTTTTTTTTTTTGTTTTCCTTCATGGTTGGTTTTGATAAAATCTCTTGAACTTTGAATGATTTCGCTTCTCTTTGGAGGAAACCCATGAAACTGAACTTGAAAACTCTACCTTTTTAGAAAAAAGACTTCTTAATCTATGTAATAGCTACATCATTGATAATTCTTTAAAAAGTTAAATTTTATAGTAAAAAAATGTTTTGGTTCTTTGGAAGGAAAACCGTTAAACCTAACATAAAATCCTTAATTTTATTTTCAAAAAAATCTAATAGCCACATCATTAATAGTTCGTTGAAAAGTTAAACTTTTTAAAAAGTAATTTGGATTTGTGTGGAATTTGATGAAATTAAAAATAATTTTAAATTGCAATTCCCCCATATCGTCACAAATTTAAACTCAAACATCAAAATATACCGATATGTACTCATAATCATATAGATATAAAATTAAATTTCATAAGTTATGTTACCATTTCTTATACTTACACATATACAACCAATATTTATTAGTGAAAGTTCTCAAGGGTAGGGGAGATTACACGCCCATGCATGTACCACCCCTCTGCTCTGATATGATTTGTAACCTTGCCCGATTAACTCTGGTGCGGCAACAACTGATACTTATCAGGGCACTCACCTTAGTCAATAAGCCCTCAGGTAGAGAGTTTTACTTTATCCTAATTATTTATGCAGTTAAACTCACACTCTTTCATTTCTCATTTTCTTTTCACAAACTAGCTCATGAGTGTCCACTAGTAACAAATACACATTATATTTATAACTCATGGCTGCCCTAAGGATATTCACACCATCATGATTCCCCTCATGGCCGAGTTGTGTGGCCCAAAGGCTGGACCGAACTGCGGTTGGCATACTTGTTTATATCAAAACAAGGAAACTGTCTGTTTATAGTATGATTGGCCTGCCCACTCCTAGTCTAGACACCTGGTGGCAAAACTACCCTTCTCACTGGCTCAATCGACTGCCACGCCACTCTCCACGAGACCGTGTAGTTGCAGTAACACCTCACTAGCAACGGTATCATGCTCTGCGTCCAACCCTAGTCCATCAGGGTTATTATTTCCACATTTCAGTATTCACATTTTAATATTCACATTTCCGTATGTTGGTACATTTCATCTCATAAAAGTATATATCTCATTTCACATATTTCAACATTTCTCAATAAAGCATATCGATATTTTTATTTCCTCATTTATCATAGAAAACATTTCTATACTTACATACATACATACATATATATATACACACACACACATTGGTATATCACAATTCATCGTTCTCAATAAAACAATTTTGTATTCCATTTTTCATCATTTCCCATATTTCAAATCTCATATCATAACCATTCAGTATATAAAATATAATTGGTTTCCATTATCTTCATTTCTGCATAAAATATTTCAACATATATATCATAGTCTCTTTATTCTTAGTACAAATCACATAACCTAGTTTCAAACATATTTCCAATTTAAATCATATGCGACACAATTTTATTTGATATTCTCATCATAAAAATTTCAAAAAAATTATCATATTCTCTTTGTCACATATTTATTCAACCATTAATTTCAAAAAATAACTTTTATAATTTATTACCCATACCTGCTTACTGAGAAGCTTTCTAAAATCCTTAAATCCATGCTCGCGACGTCTGCAGTTCAAAGTCCTAAAATCATTTTTCCCCAATTCAATCAACTCAACCCAGAATAATAAATATTTTAAAATTTCCTTGGCCCACACACTCCCAATAGCTAATTAAACTTTAAAAATAATTAATTGAAATAATGTCATTATCCTTACCCTAGCCTTGGAGTGATGTCTAGCAAGCCCAAATTAAAAATATGCTCCACTTAAAATGACGAGGATCATTGCTAGGACCCCTTCATTGTTTGATAGTCGATTTGGCTAAAGATTTGAGAATAATTGAGGAGAGAGAGAGAGAGAGAGAGAGAGAAAGAGAGAGAGATTACCTTATCCTAGGAGTGGTGTCTATAATGCTTTTACGACAAAACCACTTTGGTTAAAATGTCGATGGCGGAGAATGAAACCCAGGGGTTTTTTTCGTTCTCCAATCGGCGCATATTTGGCTGAGGAAATCAAGGAGAGAGAGAGAGAGAGAGAGAGAGAGAGAGAGAGAGAGAGAGAGAGAGAGAGAGAGAGAGAGAATGAGAGTCTCTGGGTATGCTCTTTCTCTTTCTTATCTATTTAATTTCTACACATGTATGTTTAATTATTTATTGTCTTGATTTTTTTACATACATGCTTTAAATATTTGTGGTATCAGTGTTTGCATAGAAAGACCCCAGATTTTGTAATAAAGACCCTAGGTTTTGTATTACTGGTTGCGGTTTAAAATTGAACACACTTAACCTTGGAAGATTTTATTCAATACCCAATTCACCCCCCTCTTCAGAAAACACCATTCCTGTCACTTCTTCGTGGCAAAACCCACACCGAATCCTTTGACTGCCCTCTCGTACATCTCTTTTGTTTCGCGGTCTCGAACTTTTGGGTCGACCTTTCTGCCTAAGCAATTTTCATGTTCTATTTTATATTTTTTTTTGTCATGTTTTGGTTTTTATTTTTATTATTATTTTTTGTTCATGGTTGTTTTGATAAAATCTCTTGAAATTTGAATGATTTGGCTTCTTTTTTGAGGAAACCCATGAAACTGAACGTGAAAACTTTACCAGTTAGCTTTACCGTAACAACAGTATTACACAAGCCTAAGATCAATCTAGTGCAAGTAAAGTAAATAAATAAAAAAATACAACAGAAATTAAAATGCACAAATAATTTAACTAAGCATGCACAACAAAACAGTAAATAGAGATGAGACTCAAAAATGTTATCAAGGTTCGGAAAACTACCTACATCCACGCCTTAGCTAAAAAGTATAAGGATTAACACTACAAGCTCACTTAATGGGTGGAGCGGAACCAAAACAACTAGGTCAATTAACACAGGGCTGACCTCAACCTTTACAACTGATCCTTACCGAATTGGATCACCGCCCCCTCAGGCCACACCTCAAATACAATAGTATTTTTCACAATATAATAGGGTACAGTGATTATACTTCTCAAACAAGAAGATATGTACCAAATGTAATCAATCAAATGCACATAAACTATATAGGTAAATGTAAGCTCAGTGATGTGTATTTTTGTGCAAGCCATACTCAATAAGATATGATCGCAAGAATGCTTATGAGTGTTCTAATCAAACTATTTGTTTGAAACAAGTTATATCAAATCTCAATAATGAATCGTAGCTTCAAAAATGCTGCAACAATATTCAAATCAACTCAAAAATATTTTCTTCAATGAAATGTGCTCAAGAGTTGTTTGAAAGAATAATATAGCTTGTAAAAAATGCTTGCACAACAAAATATAGCTATAGGAATCTTGCAACAACAATGCAAAGATCCTCAAGCTACTAGGTTTTTCCCAACACAAGATTTATTAAATAAAATCTATGGGATTAACCTTGCCTAACTCCCTGAAATAAATGAATCAATCAAACAAGAATAATGGGAGTATCAAGCAAATTATACTAAGCAATAACACAAGCAAGAACTCTCACAAAGTTAAGATTGATCAAAGTAATAAAGGAATGAGAGTGTTTGGAAGTATTATAGGCAAAATAATATTTTGAGTTTGAGAGGATTTTGCAATAATGATTTTATTAATTAATTGCTAATCCACATAAATGAGATCTTATATACAGAAGTTGGGCAAATTATGATCATTTAGGACATGTAGGGTATTATTGCAATTGTTTAAAACCAATTTAGAAATTTTGACCCTATTTAAGCCATTTAACCTCGGTAAAAAATAAGCAACTCGAGAGTTTTTGGGTGGCTGAACCTTGGTTTGGTCACTCGAACAGACTCAGTCAAAAAAACTACTTTTGAAGGTTTGGGTGCCCGAGTCTAGGCTCGATTGGCTGAACCAAGGCGAAAATGATTTGTTCGCATTTTAGTCGCATGGTCTATGATTTGGTTAACTGAACTCATATATTCGGTCACCTGAGGCCCAATTTGAACGTAAATGTTTGGTTGGCTGAGTTTGTGGAAAAAGTCAGTTCAGGGGTTCGATCGCTCGTAGACGGTGCATTCATTTTTGGTTTGGCTATCAAAAACCAAGTCAACTTGCTGACTTCTTAGCTGTTCAGGTGTCCGAAGTGTTTTAAACACAACTTGTTCTGTCGCCCGACCACTCATAGTTTTGCCTATTTTGGTCCAATTCATTTCAATTTAATCCCCTGATAGTGTGAATGATAATGGGGACTATTTGTGCATATGTGTAGGAACCTAAGGTCTTTCTAAGGTCTATGAGCTTACAATTTAGCCTATATGCATGATATGTAGAGATTTATTATAGACCTTTTCTCCTATTTACTATTACAGACCCGAATTGAATGATAATATAAATTACAATATAAAATAGTCTTCAGGATCTTTATGCTTTACTTCATGTGCCATCAATGTATCTGCTATTATAAACCTATACATAAACTGGATAGCCATCAAATACTTGAGTATTTTTCATTACAAAACTAGGTGTGACCTATGAGGTCAACATTTTCCCCCTTTTTGATGATGAAAAATACACCATGCAAAAAGTGGGTATAGGCTTGAAAGGCTCCCCCTGACAATATGCATAATGTAAAAAAAAAAATTCAATGCAAACAATTTTTCAAGTACTAAGTACTACGACCCAATTTTTGGCTCTCATCTCTATATCCCCTTGTTGGTAACAGTAAAAAGGGCTACGAAATAAATAGTCATAGACATTGGGTATGATACATTAATACACAAGATAAGTTTGGGAAATTTTTTTTAAAAAAAATTTCGGCAGCATTCCATTTGAAAATAGGACATTTTCTCAAAAATACCTGTATAAAAATGACCTATTTTGAGTTTTAAGATTAACAGTTTATCCGCAACTACTTAACTCAAACAATTCCGGTATGATCAAGAAGTAAAACATAAATACAATCATCATCATGTAGTAGATATGAGAATCATGCATTGAAAAACACAAAAAAATTCATAAAGTCTAAACCAATGAAAGATACCAATTGTTATCAATTGTTATTTTAATTGTTAGACTTAAGATTGTTAGAAAGCTCCTCATAAGTTTATGCAATCTATCAAATATCTAGGAAACATCTCTACTTTGCATGAGACCTAGTTCACGTCTATTAGAATTGGTGTATTCCCAAGAGGGGGGGTGAATTGGAATTTTCAAATTTATCGCCTAGGTTAAACAAAATACCCGTATAAAACAACCTAGGGTTGGTTTATATAATTCCAAATGCACGAGTGTATAAGACATGTAGAAATTTAAATCAAGTGCATCATTCACACAATAACATATGCGTGCGGTAAATAGAGAGTGCGAAAATGTAAATAAAACACGATATGTTAGCGGGGTTCAGGCAACTGTGCCTACGTCCCCGCCTCTAGCTCACAAGCCCGAGGATTCCACTAATAGCTCACTTAAGGGTGGAGCGACACCGATTACAACCAGGTCAATTAGCACAGGGCTGACCTCAACCTTAACTAGGTCAATTAGCGGGGCTAACCTCAACCTACACGCCTTAACAGGATGGCACACCTAGCTTTCCTAACTGGGTCTAAGCCAATCCGGGACTATTCTAGGGCTAGTCTCCCTTTTTAGGCCTGTGCCTAGAAATACAACAGATGTATATTACAATCAAATGGTACAGTGATTGTACTTTTATGCAAAGCATATATGTACCCAAATACGCACAATTACATACACCACAAATGATATAATATGTAAGCTCAATGTCGTCCAATATTTCAACTCTCAGATATATATATATATATATATATATATTTATTATTAGTGTAATAAGTGGGTGAGAGTATCAATCAGGCAATCGTTGTATCACAAGATGTTCAGCCAATAAGTTCACACAAAGATGTCAAGTTTCAAATATATCAATCAGCAGGATGTCTCAAGCATGTAAATATTAAGTGATGTAAATGCTTGGTTTGCAAAAGATGTGTAATCTTTGTATTCAGCAAATAATATATGAGTGAGTGAATATTGCAACAAATATCACTATCACACAAAAAAATATCTCTTCAAATATTTTTCAACATAAAAGCACAATAGATATTTGAAAGTGATTATGAAAAGATTTGCAACCCAAAATACTACACGATCTTCTCAAGATATTGCAATGAATATACAACGTCATAAGATCGAATAAAAGTCTTTTTAGGAGAGACTTATTAACAAAGTCCCCTAAGAATACTTAGGTTTAACTCTTAATAAAATCGTATCAACCAAGCAGAACAAGGAGAGTAAACCTTTCCAAACAAACACTCAATCAACTTACAAAGAGTTTAGGCAATAGTAAAATGTAAGTATGAGTAGTATATGTTTTTGGATTATCAGAGAATTCTCCCTAATCAAGGTGGCTAATTTTGTGTTAATTTTCACAAATGATCACATATATATAAACATGGGAAGAAATATGACCGTTAGGGACCTATTAGGAATATCTAGAAAAGTTTAATAACATTTAAAACATTTTAACCCTGTTTAAAAGATATTTAACCGCAGTAAAAATTAGGGCAATCCAAGAGGTCCGGTCGACCAGGACTCATATGGTTCGGTCTACTAGGGCATTTTTGAACTAAGTGGTCGGTCGACTGAAAGTTCCTTTTCAAAAGCAATTTTTCATTTTTACTGAGATTCGGTCAACCAGGCCATTTTGAACTGGCTGGTTTGGTCGACTAGACCATTGGGATTTTTCCCAAGGACCCTCAGTCAACCAGGTAGTTCGAGTACAAAAATGGCTCGGTCGACCAGATGGTCAAATTGTTGACCTAGGGGGGTTTCGATCGACTGGGGCTTTTTGAACAACCTGGTTCGGTCGACTAGGGCCTTAGTCAACTGTTGACCCAGGCCTATTTTGGTCGATCAGGGCAAAATGAACTGCCTTGACCGATCGACTGAAAGTGCACAAAGTGTACATTTCAGTCCTGTTTCAACACACATTCACCCTATTTAAGTGCCTAATACATGCAAGTGCAAAGGTGAGTGTCCTATGGTCACTTTGGGTCCAATTTTGAAGATACCGAAAAAGTCCTGTGTCGGTCGACCAAAGGGTAAACCTTAAGGTCTTTCTAAGGTCATTTTCATTTTATGGTTTGTTTGAACTTACGTATTATCATGCATGTGATGTGTGTGAGCTTATTACAAACCAGAGACCTATTTACTATTACATACCCTTTGCAATAAAATATAATACAATTGATAAAAGGGTCTTCAGCTTTAGTTCCTCTTTGTGCACATCTCAATCTTTGGCAATTTTAGTTCCTAAACAAAACCTAAACACCCATTAGATGTTATGAGTATTTGTCATAATCAAAACCGGGAGTGACCAATACGATGAACAACGTCTAATTTGTATGAACCTATCTTCCTGAAGTGGTTTAGTAAGAATGTCAGCCCATTGTTCATTTGTGCACACAAACTCAAGTGCCACATCTCATTTCTGCACATGAACACGAAAGAAATGCTGTCTAATCTCAATGTGTTTAGTTTGCGAATGTGAGATAGGATTCTTAGAAATATTAATTGCACTAGTATTATCACATTTAATTGGTACTATGTCATAGTGCAACCCAAAATCCATAAGTTGTTATTTGATATAAAGAGTTTGAGCACAACAACTTCTAGCCGCAATATATTATGCTTCAATTTTGGATAAGACGACTGAGTTTGTTTCTTGGAGAACCAAGAAATGAGAGATTGTCCTAAATAGTGACAAGTGCCGCTAGTACTCTTCCTATCGACCTTACTACCAACAAAGTCAGCATCAGTATAACTAACAATTTCAAAGGTCATATGCTTAGGATACCATAAACCTAACTCTATGGTTCAAACTAGATACCTAAGGATTCGTTTTACTACCAATAGATGAGATTCCTTAGGAGTGGTCTGAAACCTAGCACACATCCACACACTAAACATAATATCGAGCCTACTAGCTGTAAGATGTAGAAGACTCCCAATCATGCCACAATACAATTTCACACCAACAGGTATTCCTTGCTTATCTTTATCAAGTTTGATGAAAGAACTCATAAGAGCACCAAGAATTTTACTAAATTCCATATTAAATTTCTTTAGCAGGTCCTTGACATATTTAGATTGGCATACGAAAGTTCCATATTTAGCTTGTTTAATTTGCAGCCCTAAAAAGAAACTAAGTTCGCCCATCATGCTCATTTCAAATTCACTTTACATGCATTTGGCAAACTCATTACATAACTCATCGTTGGTTGCTCCAAAAATGATATCATCAACATAAATTTGAAATAGAAGCATAACATCATTTTTGGATTTGATGAAGTGTGTAGTGTCAATCTTGCCATGGGTAAACCCATTTTCTAGTAGAAACCCATTAAGCCTCTCATACCAAGCTCTAGGAGCTTCCTTCAATCCATATAAGGATTTAAACAACTGGTATACATGATCTGGACATTTATGATTTTCAAAATCGAGTGGTTGTTCTACATACACTTCTTCATTAATATACCCATTAAGAAAAGCGCTTTAAACATCCATTTGAAACAATTTAAAATTTTTAAAAGCGGCATAAGCAAGTAGCATATGAATGGCTCCCATCCTAGCAATAGGAACATATGTTTCATCAAAATCTATCCCCTCTTCCTGATTATAATCTTAGGCAACTAGTCTACCCTTATTCCTAGTTACTACCCCATTTCATCTTTCTTATTTCTATATACTCATTTGGTTCCTATAATTATATGATCGTTAGGCCTAGGAACTAGGGTCCACACTCTACTTCTTTCAAATTGATTAAGTTCTTCTTGGATAGACAATGCCCAAGACTCGGCCTCTATGGCTTCTTTAATATTTTTAGGTTCTTCGTGGGACAAGAAAGCAGAATGACTCACTAGGGTTTTCAAGGAAGATCTTGTGGCTACACTATAGGAAGGTTCACCTATGATTTGATCTATAGGATGGTTCCTAATGAATTTCCAATCTCTAGGCAACTCCTGAACTTCATTCCCATTGTTATTATCTTCAGATGATTTATCATTAATTTTTGAATTCTCACTTGCATTGTTTTCAATAGATAGCTTGTCTAAGCATTTTCTAATGTCAATGTCATCTTCATCATTTTTCTTAAAAAATGAATTTGATTCATCAAATACAACATGAATAGATTCAACGACAGTTAAGGTTCTTTTATTGAAACTCTATATGCTTTACTATCAAGAGAATAACCTAGGAAAATGCCTTCATCATATTTAGAGTCAAATTTTCCTAGATGCTCAATTTCCTAAGCACAAAATATTTACAACCAAAAACATGAAAATAGGAAATATTAGGTCTATGATTGTTCCACAATTCATAAGGGGTTTTATTTAGTGAAGGTCTAATAAACACCCTATTCATGACATAACATGCATTATTTATACCCTCAACCGAAAAATATTTAGGTAGCTTATGCTCATTCATCATGATCCTACCCATTTCTTGTAAAGACCTATTCTTCCTTTCTACCACGCCATTTTGTTGAGGGGTGCTAGGTGTAGAAAAGCTGTGTGATATACCCTCTAGGTCACAATAATCTTCTATGCCTTCATTTTTAAATTAAGTGCCCCTATCACTTCTTATGTGGGCTATCTTATAGTCTTTTTCTTTTTGAATTCTCCTACAAAACTTAGTAAACTGTTCACATGATTCATTTTTATGTGAGAGAAACAACACCCATGTGAACCTAGAATAGTCATCAATAATAATAAAAAGTGTATGATTTTCCACCAAAACTTTGCACAGAATTAGGACCAAACAAATCCAAGTGAAGCATTTCAAGTGGTCTAGTGGTAGATATAAATTTCTTTTTCTTAAAGTTAGATTTTGTTTGCTTACCCATTTGACATGCATCATAGATTTAATATTTCACAAATAATGTTTTAGGCAAGCATTTTACTAAATTTTTTCTTACTAGTTTTGACAATAAGTCCATGCTAGCGTGTCCTAGGCGCCTATGACATAACCAACTAGCTTCATTAATTGCACAAAAACAAGTTACTTGTTTTGAAGCTAAATTATCAAAAGCAGTAGTATATACATATTCATGGTGATCTGCAGTGAAAAGAATTTTATGATCTGATTTGCTTTCAACTATGAATTTATCATTTTGAAATGAAACTTGATATCCTTTATCACACAATATAATTGACTAATGCTCAACAAATTATGCTTCAAGCCATCAACTAATAGAAGATTATCAATAACCAGGGAAGGATCCTTACCGACCTTACCTACGTCAATGATGCATCCCTTTGCATTGTCACCAAACGTCACATACCCTCCATCCTTGGGAGATATTGAAGCAAATTTTGCCTTGTCGCTGGTCATGTGCCATGAGCACCCGCTATCCAGGTACCACTTGTCCTTTGAAGTGGACAAACTCAAACATACCTGCAAGATAGACTAACTAACTGAAGCTTGTCCCCAAATTCTATTGGGTCCACATGGGTTAGTGACTGGATCACCCTTAACTACCCACACCTTTCTAATTTTTACACCTCTATTTCTAAGTGGGCAATCAAATTGAATGTGATTGATTTACTTGCATTTAAAATATTTCAGTCTACACTTAGGATCTGGAGGTGGGATTTGAGATTTAGATTCACGTCTAAAATGTCTCAGGTAAAGATTAGGTCGTCTAATATTCCCAATGCCATTAAAACGAATACCCTCTTTACTAAGAGAATTTCTTTGGGCTCCAAGTAATTTTCCAAAATTGCGTTGGCCCTCGGTGAATTTAAAAATAATTTTGGAGCTATCCGTCAATTTTATTTCAAGCTCATTAATTTTCAAATCCTTTTCTTTAATAATCGAAGCATGAAAATTTTTTGCCATTTCAAATAAGTTTGACCAATTTTTGGATTTCTTTTTCAAAATATCATTTTCCTTGGTCATTTTATTGAAGAGTTTAGACACGCAAATATATTCAAATTGCTATTCTCTAAAAATATGTATGCTATCAGATTCACAATCATCAGAAGAATAATATGAAGATAAAGAGCAAGAAGTTGATATCTCATCATCATGTGCCATCAAGCATAGATTAGCAACCTATGATACCATTCAAACAATGGAAAATAATAAAATAACCTCGAACATAATATACTAGAGTTCTATATTTATACATCAACAAACTAATATCAGACAACCACATTCTCCATATTACAAAACTTGGATAATATATAATAAACATAAAAACTAAAAACATAACTATTTTGGTACTACTCACAAAACTACCCAGGCCGGGAGCTATCTAAGCTCGATCACCTAGATAACCTGAAAAGATTTAACCAACGACGAGGTGAGACACCTCTTAGTAAGGAAGAAATAGTATATAACAGTGTGTGGCTGAAATGTTTAATATATAATTAAAATATCCATCCAAATTGTATTCACGATCCACAAGCAGCCCAAAATATCATGCTCATAATCACACATGGTCAATGTCTTTACCATCCAATCACATGCCCACAATCATCAATATTTACTAATAATTCCCAAGAATAGGGAAGTCTACCCGCCTATACAAGTAAGTTCCCTCTGCTTTAGCACTAACACCAGGGCACTCACCTTTCTCAATAAGCCCTCAGATTATGTATCTAGGTAAAGTCACTGATAACAGGACAGGTCACTTGCCCATACAAGTGGCTTCCCTCTACTTTGGTATCCACAAATAATTACCAGAGTACTTGCCTTTCTCAGCAAGCCCTCAGGTGGAGTAATCTACTTTACCATAAATACTTAATTAATTAAAGTCACACACGGCCAACCACAATCGCTTCATAGAACTCCACACATATACACATATCACAATCAATCCACACAGGATATTCACATAGTCTTCAATTATACCCACATAGGGTCTACATTCCCATATCATGTAATCATCCACACAGGACTCTAACACACACATCATGCATGTTCACACAAGACTGGTCCACACAGGACTAATCAAATCACACAGGATACGAAAAAAACACTCCGTTCATGGTAAATAGATAAACAACCTCCTCATACCACTGCCAATGTTTACCTCCCAATATAAACGTCCATATAACGACCTCCTCATACCATTGCCAATGTTATATGACAGTTATACTAGGTATAATTTAATGACCTCCTCATACCACGTTACTCAAAATCATTTAATTATCAAAGAAGGTTTCAACCACACGATTTTTCCCAATACAGTATATATATCTAAAAGCAACATTATCAATACCAGCCTAGTTTAGAAAAAAAAATTATACCTATATATATATATATATTATATATAGAAATTTATACCTGAAATTAGTCGTTTAAAATTAATGAAAAGCTATTATAAAATATTTCCCCTTACCTGCTCTTCAAAATTCGGCCTAAAATTAACAAAAAGAGACCCTGTAATCCAAAAATTCCAAATTCTTCAAATCTTAGTAAAACAACCTTATAATACTTTCTAGGCTCCAAATACCTCAAAATAATGTTAATACCTTAAATTATTTTACTTACCCTAGTTTTGGGATGTTTCCCAAACTTCTAAAATCGAAGATCCACTCCCCTTATATTGTAGAGAATCTTCCTAGGAGTCTCGTGGTAGCTACTGATTGCTGAACCGAGCTAAATCTAGCCTAGAATCAGAGAAAGAAGGTAGTAGGGCAAAAATTCTAGAGAGAGAAAAGGTACATGTAGAAAATTTCGCGTAGAAATGAAAGATCTCACTATTTATAGATAGGGGTTTGTCGACGAGTCCTAGTACACAGTTCGGCGACGAAATAGAAAGCTCATCGATGAATTTCAGTTATGTGAAAACCCTTCTTAGTAATTCCTCATCGACAAGACATGTGCCCTCGTCGACGAGCCAAGATAGAACACTCGTCGACGTGATCAGTTAGTTCGTTGACGATTGCTCGCTGTCACCAAACAGCCACAAGGTAAAGGGGAGGAGGAATGAAGAGGCTAAGGAGGCGAGCGAAGACGGGTGGTAGGCAAAAGCGAGGCGGGAGAGAGCAGGGAAAGGAGGAGAAGAGGAATTGGTACGAGGGTGAGTGGTGGGAGGAATAAGGTAAAATCAAGATGAGGGAAGAAGGATGCTGAAGAGAGAAGATGAAGGATTAGGGGAAAAGCGAAGAAGGCGAAGAGCAATGATACAGAGCGAGAGAGTGAAGGAAAAGAACAAGAAAAGGAAAAGAACGAACAAAACGAGCGGAGAACGACAGAGGAAAGGTAGAGAAGGGAATAGGAACGAAAGAGTGAATAAGGAGCGAAAGAAACTGAGAGACTAAAGGGACGAGAAATCAGCAGGAAGGAATCGGGGCGGGAATAGTATTCCCCTTTTATTCTTCTTTCCCTTCTATCTTCCTTATTATTTGAAATAGTTTAAAATTTTCCAGGTCATTACATTCTGCCCCTCTTAAAATAATTTCATCCTCGAAATTCGTTAATCACCCATTTTCATAACCAAAAAGCTAACTAATCCCCATCTATTTCAGAACAATCAAACATATGCAGCATCAAATCATGCAAAGTAAAACAACATTAACGCACATACTAACATAAACATATTACCTAGGCCTTTAGTATTGCCCTCTTCAGATGTACCCAGCATATAGACACGTGTCGAGGCACCGCCGCTGCGAGGCACCGGATTGTTCCTTTGGTTCTGATTCAGGTTTGTAGCTGGTGCATTATTCGGCAGTTCTTGACATTCCCGAGCTATGTGACCCTATTTTCCGCATCTATAGCATACAACACTCCTACTCCAGCATTCTCCCCAATGCCGATGATTACATCTAGGGTAGTGGGAGCATGACGAATCGCCCTATCATCCTCGATCACTTCATTTTGACCCCTGGCCCGTTGTATCTTTGTCTTCCTTCCACAACCCTTGTTTTACATTCGTTTGGGATCATGGAGACGCGGGCCTTTTCCTTCGTTTTGATGCCTCTATTCCCCTCTGCAGACTCGACTCTGCCACCGTAGCTTTCTCCACCAACTCCGTGAAATCATGAATCTACTGACACGCCATATGGGATCCTCTGATTCAGGCCCCTCTCAAACCACCTTGCTTTATGATATTCATCTGGAACCACAGAAGGTGTAAAACGAGATAGCTCTAGAAATTTAGCAACATAATACGGAACAATAAGGCGCCCTTAAGTCAAGTTGAAAAATTCTTCCCGCCTTCGCATTTCTGGTGGTGGCGGGAAAATATCAGTCGTAGAAGACCTGCTTGAAGTGACCCCAGGTCATTGTTATAGGTACCTCGCTATTCCTCCAATAGTTTCATCGCGTTCCACCACCGTTCTACTTCTCCGGCCAATTTGAAGGTGGCAAAGAGAACCTTTTGCTCATTGATACAATTCAACACTACCAGTATTTTCTCCATTTATTGCCTCCACTTCTCAGCCTTAATCGGATCAGTGCCACCCTAAAATGAAGAGGGTTTCAAATGAATAAATTGATCAATGGTGCAACCCTAGTGCACCGGTGGATAACTTGTTCCCCTGAAAACCCGTCTTGTTTCTTCCCTAACCTGATGAGCTATTTCTCGTAATAGTTGAGAGGTGTCAATCTCGTCCCCACTTAGAGGCTCGAGAGAGCTATGTAGCAGAAAAAAGAAACGACAGAGGGTGACACTGGCCACAGGAAGAATCTGAAAGGGGGAGAAAGGGCGAAGGTGGGCGATGAGCCCCTTTCACTCCTCCTCCTTCATGCCATGCCTTTGCCCTTGTACCATCCCTAAATATAAATATAAATAGAGGCAATC